>NC_039360.1:153886230-154187779 GCF_003573695.1 Papaver somniferum | reverse complement strand
AAGAAAATTAACAAATAAAGTGCACCCTTGTCTAGTTTCCTGTTTAAGACAACTACATCTAGCTGTGGTTCAGGTTCAGGCTCTATGAAAGGGTCTAGATAAAATATTTTCATGCGCTGGAATTCCTCAAAGCTAAGGTCCGGTTCAGGTATTAGAGTCTGGAAAAACTCAAGTAAAAACTTATAAGCACATAATAATAACCTGAATAATTGTGGATCCTTAAAGTCAATCAGTTTTGACTCACACAGCTGACCAAAATGAGAGTGGTGGTCTTCCTTAAATAAATGTGTCAACCCTAATCTCCTAAAGTAATTAGGTTTAGTCTCAAAACTTAATAATTGACACATATGAAACTTATACGTTCCCACAATCGGTTGAAAAATATTTGGTGGGAAAACAAAGTCAATCTGGATATCATAGCCTGGTTAAACCACATCAACCAGATGATGGGTTTCTAACAACTGAACTTCCTTATGGACATCACTAGGTTCAGGAAAACGTGTATGAAGATAATCTTGTAAAATGGTTGAGGCACATATGTCAATTCCCAAGTGAGGGACCTTTCTAATAGTTAAAGCACATGGAGAATGATAATCACCCCCAAACTTAGAGTTTTCAGTGTCTCTAAAAAGATTAGTCACAACTTCCCTAATTTCAAGGTCATATGATTCCTGAAAATGGTCAATTGATTCTTCTAATTCAGGTTCATCCTCACTCATCTCTACGAGTTCACTTTATTTGTCTAAGACTAATGTTTCTAAATCGCTAGACTCTAAAACAATATTCTCAGAAAAAACTCGTTCCTCTAAACCATTCTTAGCTTCGTAATCAAAAGGAAATACTACATCGTCTAAAACGGGGGTACCTCTAGTCAAATACTCGTCCTTTTGAATAGGTGAATAATTATTAAAATTATTTGGATTTGAACTAGAAACATTATCATTATTAAGCTCAATTGGAGTAACAAATTCCTGATCACTATGCCTACTTATTTCAAATTCTTCATCAACACTATCCTCATCATAATCATCATTATAATAACATGAAAATGGTTGAACCTCATCTAAACAAGTAGTGTTACCAATTTTATCCTCGTCATCTTGATCATGTGAATAACTATGTTCATTTTCAAAGGTACTATTGGAAACACTATATTGGAAATTAAGAGCAGTTATGTTCTGGGCCTCTAACAAAATATTTTGAGTCGACTCACATAACTTCCTGATTGAATCTAGGAAAGAAAGTTCACTCGTTGCATTGCTTTCGTCCATAACTAAGTTATTCATTTCTGCTAACTTACGTGTTGACTCTAGTAGATAGGAATTTTGCTCGTATGACCGGTTGGCGTGTGGATAGTAATTGGGATCACCAAGGTATGGACCATAACCTTCAAAAGGCTGATGTTCCCAACCATTATTCACACTATGGTCAAAGTAGTAACGTCCATTTTGAAACTCAGTCTGATATTCGTTGTATTGGCTATTGTAATACCAGTTCGACATTCTATTGCAGGGGTGTGAGTTGTCACATAAAATAAAACCCACTGACAGGGGATTCGTGGGTGGATAGAGTCTTACCTCCCGTACTAGACGGGCGATGAACCGTTGAAGTCGACTCAGGCCACCGACTCCGATGTCAGTGTACGAACCCGAAGGGCCGAGACAGTATCGTAACTGTCGTCCTTCCCTGCAAACAGTTGATATTTAATTTTGACCCTTCCTTAGGGTTTAAAAATAATGTCCAAGAATGTCCAAAAAGTCCGAAAATAAAAATGTCCAAAAAGAAAAAGAAAAATTACAAAAATAACATCCTATTTACAGTCTCTAAAAATAAACAAAATAACTATATACAAAATCTTCTTCTTCACTCCTTTCGTATTCCTCTTTTCTTTCCTTCTTTGGCGATGCTTTCCTTTTATAACACTTTTTCTTCCCTTGTAGCTTCGCTCCAAATATGAAAAGAATCGAAAAATACCAAAACGGGTAAAAAAGAACAAAAAATAATAAAAATAAAAAGAAACCTAAAATAAATCTAAATACAAGTCCGCGTCGGCGGCGCCAAAAATTGATGTAGTATTGCAAGTGGTAGTAAAGTTGTCGTTCACGCAGACTTGTGGAGATTTGTTTTAGACTTAAATTAAAATAAAAACTCAAGATAAAGTTGTTATCAAGATTATAAAAAGCACCGAGACTCAGGATTCCACCATTGACCAATTAAGTGATTTAATCTAATCAATATTCATGCAATTCTTTGCGTTTAAAGTGATTCTAATATATTGCCTTTAGTAGATTTTTGAAGTAACAATTGTATACATCAAGCATGAAACATCAAAAGTCTTAAACTAAGCATGCTCCATCAAAACGGATCACAATCATTCAATAAAAATCAATTTTCCAATATTAGTTCCATGCAAATAATCATAAAAGAAATTGCAAGAATTAATTAAAATAGAAATATACCACTTTTTATGGAACAATGGATTCCTCCGTCGCCTCGGCTAAGGGGTTTAGCTCTTCATGGTGAAAACATGCTCAAAATAATAATCCATAGCTCAAAAAGGTGTTTTATTGAAGAAGAGGTATAAAGCAGTGTGTTTGTAACAGTTATAATTGTTACAGAACCCACTGTTACAGAGAACTGTTGCAATAGGTGTTGTTACAGGAAACGATAGAAAATATATGTTGTTGAATAAAAGACTGCTCTGAAGGGTCTAATGTTCTTCGTGTTCTTCAGCAGCAGCAACAGAACTTGACTTCCTGCAACTTCGATTTCTCGACTCTGTGGTGTTCTAAACTTCCCCTAACTTCTCCTAAACTTGCCTCCCCTTATTTGGGACTCGAGCACGCCTTTTATACACCTCCAAACCCTCTAGTTACCGATTAATTCTCTGTTTTCCTTCCGTGCAAGTCACGGCAATAATTTCTTCCCAAAAATTTTTCACGCGTTTCTGAGCTTTCCAACTTATCTCAAACTCTTCCCTAGATAGATATGTATCTTTGGGAAGGATATCCCTCTTTTCTTCTCCCTAGAACTCCCAAAAATAGCTCCAACAGCAAACCGTATATAACTTGACTTCTATTTCTTTTTCCGGCTATTCTAGCCAATTTGGGTTCAAACAAAAGACTTCACCAGGCCTGTTTAGGCCTAAGGAGTAAACTCAATCAATTTCAGCCATTGAATCGCTCTGGAACTCGATCGAATCATCACCCAAAAATCATGCAGACGTGATGAATATTTTCCCGCCAAATTTTTTTATTTGAATTTGGGAAGAAAGTGACCTCCCCCTTATTTGTGGCTGGTCTCCCTTTAGAATATGCCTGGAAATGGGTCACCCCTTAGTAATTAGGTTACTCCTTATCCAAAGTGAGAGTCTGTATAGTAATTTTCTCCCACGAGCGCAAAAACCACTTTTTTAGCCAATTTCGCCGCAAAAGCTTATTTCTCCAAAAATACCTACAGGGACATAAAAATCCATAATAAATATAAAATCGAGCACTAATAATATATACAATTGAGATTATATAAGACACATAAATGTGCCTATCAGTTGTGAACATTCAAGAATCCCATAGCAATGCGTACTACTGCCCATTCTTGAACTTCCTTCTTTGTGATTCACCAACAACATTCTTGTAAAAGCTACAAATGACCTTAGAAGAGTGGTGCTCCATGAATCTAAGTGCCCAATTCCAAGAGAAGTGGAACAAGTGCGACGAAACGGAGCAAAACACTCAAAAACAAGAGACGGGACAAAGACTAATCTTAACTCACCCAAATTCAAGAATCCTAATCTCCATTTTGAAGAGAATTCAAAGAAGAAGAGAATGCAAAAATAATGAGGTCATTCCGAGTTCGTACGAATAAGTTACGGCTAAACGAAGTTTACCGAATATCGACATCTAAAGGCTAGTATGCATACGGGTTTGCAGACGAATTTTCGTGACCAGGAGTAGTATGAAAACGGGTTTGCGTACTAAAATCCCTGGATTTTGATTTTAAATGATGTATGCATGCCTGGTATGTGTACCATGAATTCCAAACATCCCGAACTACTATTTAAGAACCTTAAACACAGATCAAGTTAGATAGAAATGAACGATAAGAAAGGTATGTGGATCATTATAAGTACTTTAAGCAAATAAATAAAAGCACAAATCTTGCTCAAGTTTATAGACATACCTTTTTATATGAATCTAATCGAATTCTACAGCCTTACCAAACATAATATATGCACCCAATTCTCGTGCTTCCCTCACCGTATACATAACATGGCATTCCTTGGTGAGGATGCACTTACAACACAATCAAGTTGTGTTGAGGTGAACAAGGTATTGCTCACCACAGGTGACTGAAACATACTTTTCCGCAACTATGGATTTTTCACCATCTATAGTTTTTGGCTTATTCTGTTTCACTTTTGGATTATCATGAAAGAGATCGCTTTTAGAACCTTTCACATCCAAATCCATTTTTTCAAAGAATTTTTTAAGTTCCAACATCATGGATACTGCCTTCTTCATGGTCATGGAATTTTCTGGGAGATCATTCCTTTTCACACTCAAAACATCATTGACTTTCTTTGGTATCCACTTCTGAGTGTGTTTAGGAACAACCGTAACCTTCTTCCCATTACTCTCTTCTAGAATTCTCGAAAGAGAATTAGAATGACTTTTCTTTTGCAAGTTAGTCTTTCTCCAATTTGGAGCATCGGATCTTGTCTTCGTCTTTACGAAGTTATACTTTTGATAACCATTACGATTGTGAAAAGGATTCGTATGACGTTTATAGGCAAATCTAGGTTTATCACAACACTGATTCCTTTACCTAAAGGTTGGACAGTTACAACCTGTAACGTTAAGGGGATTAGTCTTAACATATGATCTTGGTTTCACAACTTGTTAGAGCATAGCTCGGTTGAACCCACCAAGCGTTGGTATGTCAAGTTTGGTTGTCATATTTTAGTGAACCAAAACTCATTTAAAGAGTCGCTTGATTAGGTACTAGAGTCAACTTAGTATAGGTTAGCTTGAAAGTATTAGGATATGAGACATTACAAGTATTACGTGAAGACTTGAAGAAGTGAAGAAGTAAGGATCTACAACGACAACATCATCCTTCCACTTGAGGTTAGTGATATTTGACTTGAACTGTTTCATTCCCTAACGTATCTTTCAAGTCATGCATATTGAAAACATAACTGCGAAGCATGAATGATTACACTCTAGTTAGACGTAGTATTAAGGAATACAATACGAAGTATGACGCTTATCTTTTGAACTTCGTATATAAGACATCGATAGAATCGTCTGAATGCTATTGTGATTACGTATGGGTATGAGGTGAAGATTTCATCTAAGGAAACAATGTTTTAAATTCGTTTAAATGAAGTAAATTCATGAACTTGTTTCGTGAATCGAAGGGGAAATCACTAGGCTTATTGGTATTGTTATTCATTGCATATCTTTTGAACTACCAATATGTGTATTAGTATAACCGCTCATGACTTGTTTATGTTCTTGGTAAAACTATTCACAAGGCCTGACTTTTGTATTGGTATGACTTTTATTAGTGAAACCGATCTTAAATAATCACCTGAGATGGTATGATCGATTTAGTGTTATTGGTACGACCAACTCTAGGCAAAGGGGAACCGATCCTAGTAAGAGGTGAAACCGATCACAAGAGGGGAATCGATCCTTGTATAAGGTGAAGCAAGTTTCTAGATATTGGGAACCGATCCTATGAACATGTGCAACACGTTTTTAGATATTGGGAACCGATCCTATGGACATGTGCAACAAATACAAGTTAGATACCATATATATGTGGCAACCGATCCTAGTACCTAGTCAACCGAATTTTGGAAAGCTAGTGTGACTAATTCTAGTACCCACATGGAGGTAGAACCGAAACTTGTTTTGGTAGAACCGTGAAACCCATGTTTGGTGATTGAGTGTTCTTAATCAATCACATAGTTCTTGAAAGTCGGGTGAACCAATTCTAAATTTGTTTGGAAGTGTGGCAAATCGGTTTCAAGAATGTAAGTATGAAAGAGGACTTACAAAGTAAAGATGTCGACATACTTTGAACATGTGCAGTAACGCTTATCTTTTATTGTTCAAAGATATTCCTTAATAACTAAAAGAAAAAATCCCGGATCGAAAAATAAGCTGGGAATCTTTTAATTAAGGTTTTTAATTTTATTCTTGAAAAATGAAAATTAGTAATTTGCATTTACTAGTTGGAGATTTTCTAAGAGATTTTCGGTCAATGTTTGGACAAAGCATTTCCAGGAATTATGGAGACCGAATTTGGAATATATTGCATATCTTGAGAATATTTTCGGTTTTGAAAATTCCTTGGTGTCCAAACTTCCTTGGTCTATAAATATCAAAGTTTGCATTTCGAGCAAACTAATCCTCAGAGCCAGCAAAACTACCTAGTTGTGTTGTTACTGGTGGAGCCGCCTATTCGGAGCGGAAATTAACCTAATTGGGCAAAATCTCTTACGGCCGCCCAGTTTAAAGAATTCTTTAGGATTGAGAAGCTCTATTAGTACCGTTGGAGGGAAACTAGATAATTTCGGTTTAATATTAGTTTTCGATTGATTTGATTGACTAACGGTTGTTGAACTTTGATTGGACCTGGTTTGTTTATGCTTGAGAATCTTCTCTTCTGATATAAGATTCAATCAAACTAGATCGAAGTTTCGACGGGGATCTTTAGACTGTTTGTATATCTAAAGACATTTTGTGATAATCCATTGTTAACAGACTCCGTTCTGTGCGTGATGGATTACAAGAGATTCAAGTTGATTGTGTGTAGGTATTTATTAAAGATCTAAGAAGATTTGTAGACAAAGAAGACTTTGAAGATTTCTGATTTGGGTTCATAATCTTTGGTGTGCATAATACTTGTTTCGGTTAAAGAGGATCCAACTATAATCGGTTTATCCTTGTGATAGATTGGATTGATTAGTTGAGTAGATCGACATCAATACAATTCTTTGTGATTCAAAGTATTGATTGCAAAATCTTGACAATTACTTTGGTAGTTGTTATTAGATAGATCTAAGGACCTGACAAAGGAGTTTATTGGGATAAACGGGAGAGCCTTTTGTCGAACTCACATCACTTGGTTGAAAAGAGTTGTTACCAAACAGATTTGTTGTTCCTTTACTGTTTGGAATACAAACCAAAGGAATTGTTCCAAGTACGTGACTTATTACAAGTTGGAGGCGTGGGAATACAGACGGAACTAGGTGAACTATATGATTAGTTGCTTGGTCTCAACTATACGAAGTTGGTTTGATTTTGTATAGCGGCTTAATCCTGAGAGTATTCAATTCTGGACAAGGTCCCGTGGTTTTTCTGCATTTGCGGTTTCCTCGTTAACAAAATTTTGCTGTGTCTTTTACTTTTCTATTTCCGCAATTATAATTATTTTTATTATAATTAGAAGTAAAATACACAAATACTAATTCCTATTTGCTTGATAGTAATCCCATTGTGTTTGCTTAAGTCCGAACCATTTATCAAGTAAACATACTTCGTTATTGTATTGTCTCGATCTCGTATCCATAGACGATCAGACGAAGTGTGAACCGATTAGTTGTATTGTCTCGACTCAGTCCATAGACAATCACTTTCGGAGAAAGGACTTATAGGTGGAAAAGTTTTAGATTGAGGTTGTTAGAGCATAGCTTGGTGGAACCCACCAAACGTTGGTATATCAAGATTGGTTGTCATATTTTAGTGAATCAAAACTCATTTAAAGAGTCGCGTGATTATATACTAGAGTCAACTTCGTATAGGTTAGCTTGAAAGTGTTAGGATATGAGACTTACAAGTATTACATGAAGACTTGAAGAATTTGAAGAAGTATGGAGCTACAATGACGACATCATCCTTCCTCTTGAGGTTAGTAATATTTGACTTGAACGGTTTCTTTCCCTAACGTATCTTTCAAACCGTGCATATTGAAAACATAACTGCGAAGTTGTGTATGAAACTCTAGTTAGACATAGTATTAAGGAATACAATACGAGGTTTATTGCTTAACCATTAAACTTTGTATATAAGACATCGACATGATCATATGAATGTTATTGTGATTATGTATGGGTATGAGTGAAGATTTCATCCTAGGAAACAATGTTTTACATTCGTTTAAAGGAAGTAAGTTCATAAACTTGTTTTGTGAATCGAAAGGAAAATCGCTAAACTTATTGGTATTGTTATTCATTGCAAATCTATTTTGAATTATCAATATGTGTGTTTACTATAACCGCTCATAAACTTGTTTATGTATCTTGGTAAAACTATTCACAAGTCCTAACTTATGTATTGGTATGACTTTTATTAGTGAAACCGATCTTAAGTAATCACTCAAGCTGGTATGATCGATGCCTTGTAAATATCAACTTTTATCTAGTCATTGGGGAACCGATCCTAGTAAGAGGTGCAACAAATTTGCAAGAGGGAATCCATCCTTGTAAGAGGTGCAACACGTTTTTAGTAGATGTGCAACAAGTTTGCAGTTTTGGGGGAACCGATCCTATGGAATGTGCAACCGAATACAGGTAGTTACCATAAGTTGTGGGGAACCGATCTTAGTACCTAGTCAACCGAATTTTGGTAACTAGCGTGACTATGCAAAGTACTCACATTGAGGTAGAACCAAACTTGTTTTGGTAGAACCTTGAAACCCATAATTGGTGATTTGATAGGATAATCAATCACATAGTTCTTGGAAGTGTGGAAAATCGTTTCCAAGATTGTAAGTATGAGAAAGGAGTTGCAAAGTAAAGATGTAGACATACTTTGAACATGTGTTGTAACTCGTATCATTAATTGTTCAAAGATATTCCTTAATAGCTAAAGGAGAATCCCAGGATCGAAATAAATTGAGAATCTTTTAATTAAGGTTTCTTAGTTTTTATATGCTATTTAATCTCCAGCAATTAAATGCATATCTTTAGAAAATAATAATTAGTAATGTGCATTTACTGATTATAGATTTTTCTATTGGGACTTCGGTCAATATTTGGACAGTGCATTTCCAGGAGTTATGAAAACCGATTTTGTGTTTATTGCATATCTTTGAGAATATTTGGTTTTGGAAATTCTTTGGTGTATTCACAACTTTCCCAGATCAATTGAATCACCACCAGCAAAACACCAACTCCATTTGTTGTTGTTGTTGTTGACATCTGCTACCCGCACTGCTCAAACCATGGCATCAGTTTCTGTTGAGACTGATTTACACACACAAATTCATCCTAAATCAGCGACCACTTATTTCCCTAATTCTCTTAAGAACAACGAATTTCAGTTTGCACCAGAAATCCCAAATTCAGACCATATTGTTGCTGTCAAATCCCGTCTGCAACTGAGTTTGAGTCTTGAAACTTCGCCTACTTCTTCATGATTTCATCTTCATTCTACGTCTCAGAACTTCCATACATCCCCCATTCAATAACACCTAAATTAGGTCAACACCCATCTCTTCAGTTCTTCCATTCCATGTTTTCTTGATGAAATCCAGGCCACGACTCGACCCACAATCATCACCAGCAAACCCCAGCAGATGTATCTTCGTCGCTGCTCCAATCGATCTCTCCAGCTCAAGAATTCGTCAATGAACCATACAATTTCAGACCACATCAAGGAGATCAACAACCACCATCTCCTTCTCTTGACCTTGTATACTCCTTTGATTCAACTGTAAATTCAATCCCCCACCGTGAAGTAGAAGACGCAGTTGCTTGAAGAATGAGATTTCTTTTCCTCTTTGAAGAACATAAAATGCTTGAAGCCTTGATAATTCCGCACAAAAATGTGGCTGTAATGAAACCACGTCCACTATATTCTTAGCCTCCACAAGTGTGGATCACACGCTCGAATAAACAAAGAAAATTCTTTGTTTTATAAATTGACATCTCTGGCCATGAAACTGCAGGATGGTGCGGCCATGAGTTGTTGGCTTGCCATCCCACAAGCTCTAATTTAGCTCAGACTCCTTTGGCTTTGTAATTCCTGTAAAAGCTCTAAAGTAATATTATTAGCAAAATATGTGTCCTAGCTAGTGTAAATATGGGCGTAAAAAATGTTGCACTTACGTGCTTATCATTGGTAGGCTTTACCAAAGGATCATGAGGGGTTCTGATTGAAACAATATGTGAAAATGTCACAGTATGTTGAATCGTTTGGTTTAACATAAAAGCATATGTGTTTCGGGGTTTTCAACTTTTGCTTGCAATAGTTAAAAACCGGTTTTCAACCTTTCTCTGGTAAAGGTTGGTTGTTGTTATTCTTTTGTTTTGCATAAGGATGACAACATAATGATATTTCGGTATCAATTCTCCCTGGAAAGAAGATGCAAACATATTGGAGAAGAGGATGCAAAATTTGAGGTAACGACTATGTTAGTTAATCGTTTTCCTGTTTAAGAAAAGCCTGATTTTATTGCGTATATTTATTGCTTTTGATGTTTTATTCCATTATTGTGTATGGATGTATGTGTGATTCAATTGTTTCCGGTTAAGAAAAACTATTGTTATCTTGCTTTATTGTTTGGTATCAATGGTTTAGGCTTACAAAATTTCGGTGCAATTTCGGTGCTTTAATGTCTATGTTGTTTCAATTGCTTCCGGTTGAGGTAAATAATTATGCAAGTTGATTTATTTGGTTTGTATGAATTGTTTATGGCTTAACAAAGAAAAGGTTTTCGGGATGAATTGTTTAGTCCAATTCGATTTCGGATAAGAGAAACTAAGTTAATTCTGATCTTAGTTAGACTTATCAAAGTGTAGGTTTCGGTTATTCAAGTCTAATCGAATGCCTTAACAAGAAATGCTAGTTAACAAACCTAGTACTTGTCTTGTTTAAAAGTGAAAGGTCTAAGTTATATGGATAATTAGAACTTGATGAGAAAAATAGAGTTACCTTTATTTTGGTCTTATCGAACAAGCGATTGTATTTGTACAATCTGTTTAGCAAAGGAACTAAGATGCTTAGTCGATTTTTGGTTTGCTAAACTATTAAGGAAAATTGCTTCGGGCAATTGTTTCCTTGGTTATATATCAAAACAAAACAATTTGTAGTTTCGGTTTTGATATTGGTTATCAAAAATGGTGTGTGGAACCCTCGTGCTTAATTCTATGGGTTGCAAGTCTTGTGAGATTTATAAGATCCTTTCAGTTTGTCCTTTATTTACTCGTACCTTTGTCATTTTGTGACAAAAAGGGGGAGAAATATATGGAGTAAACAAGTGATATTGGTATTGATTTATATGGAAAGGACATTGGTGCTTAAACATTTATATAACGAAAGAGTGAAGCATAGACTAAGGGGGAGTAGCATATCATATCGATACTTGTAGTTATATAGACTACAAAGGAATAACAAAGACGTGCGGATTGATAAAATATACCTATCTTACCTTTAGGTGGAGTATTAGCTTTGTTATTGTAATGTCAACATCGGCATTTATGGATTGAATATATACAGGTTATTGTGATGTTTAATTCGGGAATCAAGCGTATGTGTAATGAATTCTTGTAATTTGTTTATCCATATGATGTAAGAGTTTTGTCACTAAAATTGACAAAAGGGGAGATTGTTAGAGCATAGATCGGTTGAACCCACCAAGCATTGGTATGTCAAGTTTGGTTGTCATATTTTAGTGAACCAAAACTCATTTAAAGAGTCGCTTGATTATGTACTAGAGTCAACTTCGTATAGGTTAGCTTGAAAGTATTAGGATATGATACATTACAAGTATTACGTGAAGACTTGAAGAAGTGAAGAAGTAAAGAGCTACAACGACAACATTATCCTTCCACTTGAGGTTAGTGATATTTGACTTGAACTGTTTCATTCCCTAACGTATCTTTCAAGTCGTGCATATTGAAAACATAACTGCTAAGCATGAATGATTACATTATATCTAGACGTAGTATTAAGGAATACAATACGAAGTATAATGCTTATCTTTTGAACTTCGTATATAAGACATCGACATAATCGTTTGAATGCTACAGTGATTATGTATGGGTATGAGGTGAAGATTTCATCCTAGGAAACAATGTTTTACATTCGTTTAAAGGAAGTAAATTCATGAACTTGTTTCGTGAATCGAAAGGGAAATCGCTAGGCTTATTGGTATTGTTATTTATTGCATATCATTTGAACTACCAATATGTGTGATTAGTGTAACCGCTCATGACTTGTTTATATTCTAGGTAAAACTATTCACAAGGTCTGACTGTTGTATTGGTATGACTTTTATTAGTGAAACCGATCTTAAGTAATCACCTGAGATGGTATGATCTATTTAGTGTTATTGGTATGATCAACTCTAGGCAAAGGGGAACCGATCCTAGTAAGAGGTGCAACCGATCACAAATACAAGTTAGATCCATATATATGGAAATGTGCAACAAATACAAGTTAGATCCATATATATGTGGGAACCGATCCTAGTACCTAGTCAAGCGAAACTTGGAAAGCTAATGTGACTAATTCCAGTACCCACATGGAGGTAGAACCGAAACTTTTTTTGGCAGAACCGTGAAACCCATGTTTGGTGATTGAGTGTTCTTAATCAATCGCATAGTTCTTGAAAGTCAGATGAACCAATCTAAACTTATTTGGAAGTGTGGCAAATCGGTTTCAAGATTGTAAGTATGAAAGAGGACTTACAGAGTAAATATGTCGACATACTTTGAACATGTGCAGTAACGCTTATCTTTTATTGTTCAAAGATATTCTTTAATAGCTAAAGGAAAAATCCCGGATCGAAAAATAAGTTGAAAATCTTTTAATTAAGGTTTTTAATTTTATTTTTGGAAAATGGAAATTAGTAATGTGCATTTACTAGGTGGAGATTTTTTAAGAGATTTTCGGTCAATGTTTGGACAAAGCATTTCTAGGAATTATGGAAACCGAATTTGGAATATATTGCATATCTTGAGAATATTTTCGGTTTTGGAAATTTCTTGGTGCCCAAACTTCCTTGGTCTATCAATATCAAAGTTTGCATTTCGAGCAAACTAATCCTCAGAGCCAGCAAAACTACCTAGTTATGTTATTACTAGTGGAGCCGCCTATTCGGAGTGGAAAGTAACCTAATTAGGCGAAATCTCTTACGGCCGCTCAGTTTAAAGACTTCTTTGGGATTGAGAAGCTCTATTAGTACCGTTGGTGGGAAACTAGATAATTGCGGTTTATTATTAGTTTTCGATTGATTTGATTGACTAGCGGTTGTTAAAATTTGCTCGCACCTAGTTTGTTTATGCTTGAGAATCTTCTCTTATGATATAAGATTCACTCAAACTAGATCGGAGTTTCGGCGGAGATCTTTAGACTGTTTGCAGATCTAAAGACGTCTTGTGATAATCCGTTGTTAACAGACTCCGTTCTGTGCGTGATTGATCACAAGAGATTCAAGTTGATTGTGTGCAGGTATTTATTGAAGATCTAAGAAGATTTGAAGACAAAGAAGACTTTGAAGATTTCTGATTTTGGTTCATAATCTTTAGTGTGCACAATACTTGTTTCGGTTATAGAGGATCCAACTATAATCGGTTTATCCTTGTGATAGATTGGATTGATTAGTTTAGTAGATCGGTATCAATATAATTCTTTGTGATTCAAAGTATTGATTGCAAAATCTTGACAATTACTTTGGTAGTTGTTATTAGATAGATCTAAGGACCTATCAAAGGAGTTTATTGGGATAAACGGAAGATCCTTTTGTCGAACTCACATCACTTGGTTGAAAAGAGTTATTACCAAACAAATTTGTTGTTCCTTTACTGTTTGGAATACGAACCAAAGGAATTGTTCCAAGTACGTGACTTATTACAAGTTGGAGGTGTGGGAATACAGACGGAACTAGGTGAACTATAGGTTTAGTTGCTTGGTCTCAACTATACGAAGTTGGTTTGGTTTTGTATAGCGGCTTAATCCTGAGAGTATTTAATTCTGGACAAGGTCCCGGGGTTTTTCTGCATTTGCGGTTTCCTCGTTAACAAAATCTTGTTGTGTCTTTTACTTTTCTATTTCCGCGATTATAATTGTTTTTATTATACTTAGAAGTAAAATACACAAACTTTAATTCCTAATTACTTGATAGTAATCCTATTGTGTTTGGTTAAGTCCGAACCATATCAAGTAAACATACTTCGTTGTTGTATTGTCTCGATCTTGTATCCATAGACGATTACATGAAGTGTGAACCGATTAGTTGTATTGTCTCGACTCAGTCCATAGACAATCACTTTCTGAGAAAGGACTTATAGGTGGAAAAGTTTTAGATTGAGGTATATTTGGGTACCCTCGTCTTTTCACAACTTCTTGTGATGCCCAAACAAGAACATCATGAAGTTTCTCATTCCTTATACGAAACGAAATCTCCTTTCCAGGTGACCTTTATTTCCGCAATGGTGGCAAACATAAGGAATGTGCTGACTTTGGAGGTTGATATACATTGGTCTTTCGAACTTTAACTGCCGGTTGAGGTATCTCACCTTTGCCATCGGCGGAAACCTTTTGTTGAGAAGAATCACTAGCCTTGACAAATTTGACCTCTTTGCTAATACTTGGAGCATTTATTCCCTTATAGCCTAATCCTCGTGTATCACAATGATTTTTGCTTGCACCTAGCATAGTGGTTAACTTGCTTGAACTAGTATTAAACTTTTACAAGTCATCTTCCAACATCTTGATTTTATCAAGAGCATCAGCTAAATCAGCCTTAAGGCGTTTTTCTCGAGCGAGATAAGCGCTTTCTCTGTCATCAAAACTTGCTTGCTGGGAGTTAATCCTTGCTTCAGTTTCTGCAAGTTTCTCTTCCAACAAGAAGTATTTTTGATAAACATTATCACATTCAACTGACTTTCTACTCAGGTTTTCCTCGGAATCTTTGAGGATCGATTCGCAAGAGCGATTCCAACCATAAAGATCTCTGTAAATCCTTTTCAGTTTCTTGTTTTCTCGACAGAGAGGAGTCAGAAGAGGTGTGACATTAGAAGTTGTAATCTTCTTTATTTTCAACGAATACAAAAACTTAACATACTCTGAGACTTCCTGATCAACATCTCTATCAATATCTGAATCACCTTCATCAGAAAATTCATCCAACTGTTCTATTAGGCGTGTTTCCCAATCAACAGTTTCTATATTCAGAGAATGTTTAGATATTGACTTAGATGTGACAGTTATCTCAGGTGAATTCAAGCTTTGAAAATCATCTGGTAATTTCTGACCTGATACGTTATTAGAGATAGACTCGTCCATAATAATCATATTGCTACAAACACGGACTTATGAGGTCTTTAACATGTTTGCCTTCTCTGATACCAATTGAAAAAGCGGGGGTCTAACAACCACACCCAATATTTCGTTCGACAATCTAAATAGACAAACTCCAATATATTTTCAAGAGAATCAACTAGACAGTCATACTCAATCTATAGAAAAGTATATCAAAGAATCTATATCTCAATTTCTCAATTCAATCTGCAATCAGCAAATAGGAATTTGCGAGCCCGATTGAATAAGAGAAATAACTTGGACGGTATCACAAACCAATATCCAAGTGTCAATCAATTCGATCAACAACCCAAAGGTCGGATTCAAGAACTGATTGAACTTAACGCAAAACCTGTGATGTTTCTATTATATAACAAAATATAATGCGGAAAAGAAATAACAGAGACACCAGAATTTTGTTAACGAGGAAAACCGCAAATGAAGAAAAATCCTGAGACCTAGTCCAGCTTTGAACACCACATTAGATTAAGCCACTACAGACACTATCCTACTACCAATGAACTTCGGTCTGGAATGTAGTTGAACCCTAATCAATATCACATTGATTCAAGGTACAGTTGTGTTCCTTACGTCTCTGATCCCAGCAGGATACTACGCACTTGATTCCCTTAGCTGATCTTACCCACAACCAAGAGTTGTTACGACCCAAAGTCAAAGACTTGATAAACAAATCTGTCTCACACAGAAAAGTCTATTGGAATAGATAAATATGTCTCCCACAGAAATACCTATGAGTTTTTTTCGTCTTTGGATAAATCAAGCTGCACAAGAACAAATTGATAAACCGGACTTATATTCCCAAAGAAAAACCTAGTATTATCAATCACCTCACAATAATCTTAATCGTATGGTAGCGAAACAAGATATTGTGGAATCACAAACGATGAGACGAAGATGTTTGTGACTAATTTTAATCTTACCTTCGGAGATAAATCTCAAGCAAATCTTACCAAAGATAATACTCAATCACGATAGTAGAAGTAAGATCAGAACACACAACTACAGAGAAAATAATTGGGTCTGACTTCACAATCCCAATGAAGTCTTTAAGTCGTTAACCTACAGGGTTTCATGAAAAACCTAAGGTTAAAGGAGAATCGACTATAGCTTATGCAACTAGTATCACACATGAGTGTGGGGATTAGTTTTCCCTGTTGCTAGAGTTCTTCTTTATATAGTTTTCAAATCAGGGTTTGCAATCTAAGTTACCTTGGTAACAAAGCATTCAATATTCACCGTTAGATGAAAACCTGATTAGATTCAAGCTAATATCTTCCAACCGTTATGTAGTGATCTACACTACAATAGGATGATCAGGGTTCAATCCTGCAGGATTTACGCTGTAGAGATTGGGATAAAACCTCAAAAGAGGCATAGAAACAAAACTAGAAACAAAGACAATTCTATTCACTGAACTGAAAGAGGAATATAGACCGCCTAATAAACTAGAGCAACAACTCTAAGACGTGCCACACAAGTAGCATAATACTCCTGTTATTCCTCTCGAGCATTTTATTGAACTGTTTCCAAGCATCACCATTCAGACCCTTGTTGACCAATACAAGCACAAAATTTTTTCTTAAACGACAATATTAATTGGTACCCATGTCGTAAAACCATCTCATAAACAAGTTCCTCGTTAAAATTATCTATTATAATTGACCCATCAAAAACCAGCTCACAGGATGTAATTGTATCAACACCAAATTTAGAAGTGGTGGCAAAAGAAATATACCCTTTAAGAACACTAAACACTTTGCCAGGATCATATATCCAACGAGAAGAATTCATGACCATGAGGAGACATTCATTTATTAGTAACTTGTTACTTATCTTACATTTTTAAGTTGCACGAAAAAATCCTCTATGCCACCTCTGAAATTACAAGCTACACTCTCAGGCATTTTAACAAACAACTTCCTATCACCATTAATTTCAGCCTCATTTACAGACAAAAGAACAAGTGAATCCAAAAATTGAAAATCAACTTGATAACAAAGCCTTGTAATTAGCTCACAGACCAAATTCCTATCGAATTTGTCAAGTAATATCAACCCATAAAGACAATCTCATAAGAAGCGTCAAAATAAAATTCACCAACAAAATCAGAAAAATCATTCATGAATTCAAGTTTCTTCCCACGATCAAATAACGTTCGACTATAATCAAAGAAAAGAGGAAAAAATCTATACCCATCAGTTTGTTATAACTAATGACCAGTTCGTTCGAGTATTCGAGTTTCACACAATTAACCTCAGAACTGATAACTTCTTTAGATTGAAAATTCACCTTGCCAGACAAATCTTCCTCTTCCTCGAAGAAAAACGAAGGAATGGGCAATTCGAAATTGAGAGAATTATCATCTTCTTCTTCAGTAAAGAAAAAATGAGGAATTAACTCCAATTCGTGGGAAACATCACCATCTGTAGAAGCAAACTTCACTCTGCAAGGAGATGGAAGAGATGGAGCAGAATCCTTAAGGAACAAGATCTGTTCCAACTTCTTCTCTGTCATGTCTAACCATTTTATCCACCTCGGAAGCCAATAAGCTCGAATCGGTAGCCAATTTTCACCCGACTTCAACCAAAACTCATACCAACCCTTACAAGTATCTAATTTCTCCCTTGCTATGGATTCCAACTTCATTATAGGAACAATTTTCCCCTTCATTTCTACCCATTTTTCCTCCTGTAATTCCATTTCATCAAATTAGGGTATGGGATCGAAACTCGATAATCATTGACTCCTTCAATCTGGTGCCAAGGAAACACCTAATCTGATACCACTTGTAGTGATCTACACTACAATAAGATAATCAGAGTTCAATCCTACAGGATCTACGTTGTAGAGATTGGGATAAAACCTCAAAAGAGGCAGAGAAACAAAACTAGAAACAAAGACAATTTTATTCACTGAACTGAAATAGGAATACAGACTCCCTAATAAACTAGAGCAACAACTCTAAGACCTGCCGCACACACGATCTAGCAAAGGCCAACAATACCAAGGGCGCCCCTAACAGTGCCTTTATCTACTACATGGGACATGACACGTAAGATCGAACTTATCTTGTTATACACAAATGAAATGTACCCTCATTTAGGTTTATGTAACCGTACCTAAATGTGTACACCATGTTGGTTCAACAGTAGTTAACCGAGGTTAGCTATATGAACACTCTCATATCAACCTTATTCATCTTAAACATAACTAGTTCAAATGAAACTAGTTAAAGAGTTGTTCAATCACTATATTCTCATAGAAGTATACAAGAACACAATTGAAGCAAAATCGGTTTGATTCACTCGAATCAATTCATGAACATTATAGCCACGGTTTGCAAAGAATGCATTCCTTAATATATAAATGTATTAGTTCATGAACCAACCGATTTTAGAACTCTAACCACTCAAGTATGCATACGGGTACGCATACCTAAGTAGCCTGTCTGGGTTTGGGTTTGCCAGTATGCGAATGGGTATGATACCTTAGTACACTTCCAAAACCCAGCATAAATTCTCGGACCTATACCTAACGCAAGTATGCGTACCGATACACCCGGAATTCTACAACTACAAGTACGCATACGGGTATGCATACTCTAGTTCCGGTCATAGATTACATACATGCAAGAATGCATACTATGTTCATAACCCAATAGTTCTAAACTCTATTTAAATCATTGAAACTTTCTTAGAGGATGACAATAGATGTTTTCACACACTATTAGCATCAAAGCAGTTTTCAAGTTATTGAAATAATCATAACGAAACATTCCAAGTCTATACCAAATGATTGTATCACACAAACCATGTAAGATGTTACTCGGAGATTTTCACATGATCATCTTTTGACTTTAGTCAAGAATATAAGATGAACTTGGTTGAAGCGAAAGCTTACCAACACATATTTCGAGAAATATGTAAGCGAGTTAAACTCAGCTCGAAATATCAAATGTGTATAAACGAAAACTATATAGTAATACGAATTTTGTCTCAATATAGGAGATAGAGTAGAAATAGACTTTCCAAGTGATAGATGAGTTTTAGTCTCCACATATCTTTTATTGATGAAGTTACACAAGATCCCCTTAGTAGTTCTTCGTCTTCAATTGATGAACGCCGTAAAGTCTAATGCTCAACTACACAATCTATCCTAGTCCGAGACATCACTATAAGTAGACTAGAAATCAAGACTTATAGTTTTGATCACTAACATTGACAAACAAACTTGAGATAGCAAAGCTTGCGAGTTTGACCGAGCAGTGCTCTAACACAATGATCTAAGAATTTTCATCGCAATGTCCTTTTCAGGAATAATCTTACCCAATACAAAATATGCATTAAAAATTTCGGACATTTTGTGATTAAACTCATCAAATGAATCTTTATCTTCCATACTAAGGTTTTCCCAATCAGAATTTAGCTTTTGAAGCCTAGCTTCCTTTTCACAGGTATTCCCTTCAAATATGGTTTCTAAGATATCCCATCATCTTTAGACTTCGTGCAAGTAGTCACATGATGCTGGAGTTCTGGGGTAATGACATGGATGATAGCATTTAATCCGTCATAATTTTGCTTTACAGCAAGAATCTCGGCAGCATCATATTTACCAATATCCTTTGGAACTGTTACATCGTCTTCTGTAACTTCCAGAGGATCATAGCCATTAACCACATAAACCCATGATTGAAAATCACGCTCTTGAAGGTCGGCTGGGGATCCAACTATAATCGATTTATCTTTGTGATAATCTTGATTGATTAGTTGAGTAGATCGACATCAATATATTGTCTTTGTGACTAAGAAGTATTGATTGCAAAATCTAGACAATTACTTTGGTAGTTGTATTGATAGATAGATCTAAGAACCCGACAAAGGAGCTTATTGGGATAAATAGAAGAGCCTTTTGTCAAACTCATACCACTTGTTTGAAAAGAGTTGTTACCGAACAGATTTGTTGTTCCTTTACTGTTTGGAATACGAACCAAAGGAATTGTTCCAAGTG
Organism: Papaver somniferum; assembly: GCF_003573695.1. Lineage (NCBI taxonomy): Eukaryota > Viridiplantae > Streptophyta > Magnoliopsida > Ranunculales > Papaveraceae > Papaver > Papaver somniferum. The sequence goes on along the minus strand of NC_039360.1, from coordinate 154,167,434 downwards.
CGTGACTTATTACAAGTTGGAGGCGCAGGGATACAGACGGAACTAGGTGAACTATAGGTTTAGTTGCTTGGTCTCAACTATACGAAGTGGGTTTAGATTTTGTATAGCAGCTTAGATCTGAGAGTATTAAATTCTGGACAAGGTCCCGGGGTTTTTCTGCTTTTGCGGTTTCCTCGTTAACAAAACCTTGTTGTGCCATTTACTTTTAATTTCCACATTATAATTGTTTTATTATAATTAAAGTAAATTGCACTTTGTACGTTAGCAGGGCACTTGATATGGATCCCATTGGTTTCAGTTATTTCCGTACCTTTTATCAAGTGATCACTTTGTTAGTATATTGTCTCGATTTCATATCAATAGACTATCACACAAAGTGTATTGGATTTCTCCACTTGACTTTGATATTTATTCACTAGTTTGGCCAGTTCGGACTAACCCTATTTCAAGTGGACACTGTGTTAAAATATTCCGTGAGTGATTGTATCTCCAAGAGGTTTATACACAGTGGGTCTTGTATAAGTTGTGATCAAAACAAAATATTGTGGTATTTTTGGGTACCCTCGTCTTTTCATTCCGCATTATATTTTTTTATATAATTGAACTATCACAGGTTGTGCGCTGTATCGATCAATTAGGAAATCTAAACTTTGGTTGTTGATTGAAATTGTTTGATCATTGAACATTGGTCTTTGGTACTGTTCGAGTTACTACTCTTATATTCAATCGGGCTCGCAAATTTCTATTTGCTGATTGCAGATTGAATTGAGAGATAGAGATATAAACTTTTGTATATACTTTTCTCTAGATTGAGTCTGACTGTCTAGTTGATTCTCTAGAAAGTATATTGGAGTAAGTCCTCTTAGATTGTCAAACGAATTATTGGATGTGGTTGTTGTACCCCCGCATTTTCAATTGGTATCAGAGCAGACAAACACATTAAAGACCTTATAAGTCTGTGTTTGTAGCGATCTGATATGGACAGAAGTGCTATCTCTAATCACGCATCACCAGTTCAGGAACTTTTGGTTAAAAATCCTGATTCGCCTGAGAATTCTGTCACATCTCCTTCATCATCTAAACCCATACTTAACTGGGAAGCTCGTCTTGATGAACAGTTAGATGAATTTTCTGATGAAAGTGATTCAGAAGAAGTCTCATAGTACATCATTCTCTTTGATCGTCTTCTAAAGAAAAAGAAGTCAACATCCTGCTTGGCTGAATTTCTGACTCCTCTCTGCATTGAAAACAGAAAATTGAGAAAAATCTTTAAGGGGTATGATTGTGGGTATAGATTATTACAAGCTACTCTTAAAAATCGTGACGAGGATATATGTTCAAAGAATTCTGAATGTGATGATCTTCGTCGAAATCTCTTTGTGTTGAAAGAAAGACTTGCAGAAACTGAAGCAAGATATGACTCTCAACAAAATTGTTTGAATGTCAGAGAAAAGGTTTTTCTTGTCCGAGAAAAACAATTGGAGACTGATCTTAGTGCTGCTCTTGAAAAGGTCAAAGTTTTGGAAGAGAATTTGAAAAAATTCAATTCTATCTCTATAAAACTGTCTTCTATGCTTGGAGCATGTAAGGAACATAGTGATACACGTGGTATGGGATATAAAGGTATAGATACTCCAAGTACTGGTAAGATAAATTTTTTTAAGGCAAATGACCTTCTTCAATCTACAGCTGGAGATGTATCTGGAAATAAAGTTCGTCAGCCTACAAGGACGAGTCAGTTGAGAACGGATAAAACATTCTTGTCAACTGCTATTATTTCGGAAAGAAAGGTCACATTGAAAGAAGATGTTATCTTCGTTTACGGAATGAAAAAATTCACAACATTCTCATTTGGATGTCTAAAGAAGTAATCAAACTTGTTCCTCAGTGTTCAGTTAGAAACTCATTCCACAATCAAGAAAAGTGCTTCAATAGGCCATTTCCTGATTATGAACATAACATCTCTTCTGCTTACAACTGTAAAAAGAACAATGTTATATGGATGACTGATAACTCTGAAAGACCTGTAAGAAGAAAAAGGTTTCGAAGATAGAAAAATTCTTCAAAATTCTCTCTTTCCCTGAATAATGATCTTGCTCCTCAAATAGGTGTTCCTGACTACATTCACATCAACAATCGTGTCTCGGAACTCAAGACCAGTATCAACGGTCTCAAGCGCAAGATCAAAAAGGTGAGAAAAACATCTGATTCAAGTAACTCATGCCTTTCCCTTGATAATTCTTTTGAAGATGTGCATAAGAATTCTGATATAAGTCAAGGGAGTAAAAAGGAATGTATCAATTCCTGTGATGAACTTCATGTTCATCACCACACAACTTGACTATTTTCGTATGTGTATCCTCTTTGATACCAATGAGAAATACACATATCTCTCAAGAAGATACCTCCTTCTTGACAAATGGTCCGTTTTGTACTTTGTTTTCTTTGACTTTGATCTTCCTCCCTGAGCTTTGCTCTGGACAACTTTATTGTTCGTCTGATGCTCTCCTATTTGACAGTTGATTTTCAACCTTGAACCAACATTCCTCTTCAGAACTTGTTTCTAAATGTTTGCTCCTTTAGTTTTGTGGCTTTTGATCCCTGGGTCATAACCATGAACTTTGTGCACCCGACCAGTTATCAAACGTCTACAAGTAACCCTAGGGTTATCTTGTGTGAGAAGTTATAAATATATATCAAATTCTTCCTTTTGATATGTATTGGTTCGGTAACATCAAGAGTTCTCTTGGAATGGTGTGCACAATGGACGGATGCAAAAAGTAAGACAAGTATGATGATGCCAATGCTTTTGAATTTCACGAAGAACCCGTCTCCATTGTCTACTATAAAATAATTGATCATGAAAAAGATCTTCCAATCCAGATGACCATTCAATTGGTTGGAAATCTTCTTCAAGATTTTGAGGTCGTTTGTGAACAGCTTGAGATTGCATCGAAGAATCTGGCTTTTCTGAAAAAGGAGCTAAAGAAAACATCTGATGAACTAGCTTTTGTTCGTTCCTTGGTTGCTGATCATGTCTAAGTTTTTGATTTTGTCTAGGAAACTTCTTATGAGAATTTTATTCTTGTGTTTTTTAAGAAAGATATCTAGGGTTTGGAATAGCCATTATTGTGAGTACACATAGCTATGTCCAACGTTTTCATCTTCAATGTTTTTAGATTTATTTATTTAAATTCTAAGTTATTTGGAAGATGATTTTTGCAGTATTAATCTTTATGATTTCATATATTGCAAATTTTTATGGGATATGTTGTTTACGTCTGTGAAACTTGATTGTCCCATACTTGTTCAAAAGTTATCTCTATTATGTCGGTATGAAAGTATTGATAAAAGATAGAATGCACTTTTGAATACAAAAGTTAAGCCTTTTATGTCATTATGCAAATATTGATGGAAGAAATGATGAACTTTTGTTTACAAAGATTAAGTCTATTATATGTCATTGTGCAAATAGTGATGAAAATAGAATGAATCTTTGTTTATTCCGCAGTACTGGTCTTTCCCTAATCCACCTCTTTGTGCATGTACTGTGTTGCTCCGTAAGTTTTCTTATGTCGAGCATGACCAATTGAATTGATCATTTTTGTGGATAATTTAATTGTGATTTTTGGATACAAATTCATGTTCTCATGTGATTTGATTATGTCCAAAGAAATCCTTATTTTCTCGTAAAAGTAAGGTCGCTCTTGTTATTCTTTCGGGAATGATATTTTATGGAGGAGAGTTCTTTTGAACCCGTGCTTAATTGCCACATCTTTGTGGGGAGTGCGGCTGTGGAATATTGTAGGAGTTATCTTGTATCTTTATAAACTCCTTGATGAATGCATTTAGCTTCGGCTATATGATTGCATATAAATAAGTTGGTATGTTATTTTCTTTTGGTCATGAAGTATCTCTATGCAAATTTTATGAGGATCCCACTAGTTTTCGAACCTTTGCCAATTTATATTGACAAAAAGGGGGAGAATTATTGTGTAGTTTCATACTACAAATACATATGTTTTACGGATCATTATGTAAGGAGGAGTGGTTTTCATGTCGAGATGAAGTACTGACTAAGGGGGAGTGATACATATCACCATAGCATTGTTGTCAAAGTTGTGATACAATTGAACTTTGATGTTGTCCAATGATACTATGACACTGTATAACAATAATTGAGAGCATTTGTTTCCTCATTGTTATCGCTACGTATCTTCATTGGGTGAACTATAGGTTTAGTTGCTTGGTCTCAACAACACGAAGTTGGTTTAGATTTTATATAACGACTTAATCCTGAGAGTATTAAATTCTGGACAAGGTCCCGGGGTTTTTCTGCTTTTGCGGTTTCCTCGTTAACAAAATCTTGTTGTGCCATTTACTTTTAATTTCCGCATTATAATTGTTTTATTATAATTAAAGTAAATTTCACTTTGTACGTTAACATGGCACTTGATATTGATCCCATTGGTTTCGGTTATTTTTGTACCTTTTATCAAGTGATCAATTTGTTGTTATATTGTCTCGATTTCATATCCATAGACTATCACACAAAGTGTATTGGATTTCTCCACTTGACTTTGATATTTATTCACTAGTTAGGCCAGTCCGGACTAACCCTATTTCAAGTGGACACTGTGTTGAAATATTCCTTGAGTGATCTATCTCCAAGAGGTTTATACACAGTAGGTCTTGTATAGGTTGTGATCAAAGTAAAAGATTGTGGTATATTTGGGTATCCTAGTCTTTTCAATTGGTATCAGAGCAGGCAAACACGAAAATATTTAACTGACAAGACGAGGGTACCCAAATATACCTCAATCTAAAACTTTTCCACCTATAGGTCCTTTCTCCGAAAGTGATTGTCTATAGACTGAGTCGAGACAGTACAACTAATCGGTTCACACTTCGTGTGATCGTCTATGGATACGAGATCGATACAATACGACAAAAAGATAACTTGTGTGATTGACTATGGATACAAGATCGAGACAATACAACAACGAAGTATGTTTACTTGATAATAGGTTCAGACTTAACCAAACTCTAGGGATTGTCTATCAATTGAAATAGGAATTGACGTTTGTGTAATTTACTTTAAATTATAAAAACAACAACCATAATTGCGAAAAATAAAAGTAAATGACACAGCAAGATTTTGTTAACGAGGAAACCGCAAATGTAGAAAAACCCTGGGACCTAGTCCAGAATTGAATACTCTCAGAATTAAGCCGCTACACAAAATCAAACTAACTTCGTATAGTTCACCTAGTTTCCTCAGTATCCCTGCGCCACCAACTTGTTAATAAGTGACGCACTTGGAACAATTCCTTTGGTTCGTATTCCAAACAGTAAAGGAACAACAAATCTGTTCGGTAACAACTCTTTTCAAACAACGTGATTTGAGTTTGACAAAGGCTCTTACGTTTAACCAATAAACTCCTTTGTCGGTTCCTTAGATCAATCTCTCAACAACTACCGAAGTAATTGTTAGACTATGCAATCAATACTATTAATCACAAAGAAGTGTATTGATGCCGATCTACTCAACTAATCAATACAATCTATCACAAAGATAAACCGATTATAGTTAGATCCCTTTCCATCAGAAACAAGTATTGTGCACACCAAAGATTTTGAACCCAAAAAGTCTTCTTGTCTTCAAATCTTCTTTAATCTTCAATCAGCACATGCTCACAATCAACTTTAATCTCTTGTGATCAATCACACACAGAACGGAGTCTGTTAACGTTGGACTATCACAAGACGTCTTTAGATTTACAAACAGTCTAAAGATTCCCGTCCAAACTTCGATCTAGTTTGAGTGAATCTTATATCAGAAGAGATTATTCTCAAGCATAAACAAACTAGGTGCAATCAAAGTTCAACAACCGTTAGTCAATCAAATCAATCGAAAACTAATAATAAACCGCAATTATCTAGTTTCCCACCAACGTTACTAATAGAGATTCTCAATCCCAAAGAAGTCTTTAAACTGAGCGGACGTAAGAGATTTCTCCTAATTAGGTTACTTTCCTCTCCGAATAGGCGGCTCCACCAGTAACAACACAACTAGGTAGTTTTACCGGATCTGAGGATTGGTTTGCTAAAAATGCAAACTTCAATATTTATAGACAAGGAATTTTGGACACCAAGGAATTTCCAATACCGAATATTCTCAAAGATATGCAATAAATAGAAAATCGGTTTTCATAATTCCTGGAAATGTACTGTCCAAATATTGACCGAAATCCCAATAAAAAAATCTATAATCAGTAAATGCACATTACTAATTATTATTTTCTAAAGATATGCATTTAATTGCTGGAGATTAAATACCATATAAAAACTAAGAAACCTTAATTAAAAGATTCTCAATTTATTTCGATCCTGGGATTCTCCTTTAGCTATAAAGGAATATCTTTGAACAATGAGTGATAAGAGTTACTGCACATGTTCAAAGTATGTCAACATCTTTACTTTGCAAGTCCTTTTTCATACTTACAATCTTGGAAACGATTTGCCACACTTCCAAACAATTTTAGAATTGGTTCGTCTGAATTAGTATGTGATTGATTATCCTATCAAATCACCAATTATGGGTTTCTCGGTTCTAACAAAACAAGTTCGGTTCTACCTCCATGTGAGTACTGTGCATAGTCATGCTAGTTACCAAAATTCGGTTGACTAGGTACTAGGATCGGTTCCCCACAACTTATGGTAACTACTTGTATTCTGTTGCACATGTCCATAGGATCGGTTCCCCCAAAACTACAAACTTGTTGCACATGTTCATAGGATCGGTTCGCCCATCTACAAAAAACGTGTTGCACCTCTTACAAGGATCGATTACCTCTTGCAAATTTGTTGCACCTTTTACTAGGATCGGTTCCCCAATGACTAGATAAAAGTTGCTATTTACAAGGCATTGATCATACCATCTTGAGTGATTACTTAAGATCGGTTTCACTAATAAAAGTCATACCAATACATAAGTCAGGCCTTGTGAATAGTTTTACCAAGATACATAAACAAGTTTATGAGCGGTTATACTAAACACACATATTGCTAATTCAAAATAGATTTGCAATGAATAACAATACCAAAAAGCCTAGCAATTTCCCTTTCGATTCACAAAACGAGTTTATGAACTTACTTCCTTTAAAAGAATGTGAAACATTGTTTCCTAGGATGAAATCTTCACTCATACACATATGTAATCACAATAGCATTCATATGGTCATGCCGATATCTTATATACAAAGTTTAATGGTTAAGAAATAAACCTCGTATTTTATTCCTCAATACTATGTCTAACTAGAGTTTCATACACAGCTTCGCAGTTATGTTTTCAATATGCACGACTTGAAAGATACAATATGGAAAGAAACAGTTCAAGTCAAATATTACTAACCTCAAGAGGAAGGATGATGTTGTCATTGTAGCTTCGTACTTCTTCACATTCTTCAAGTCTTCATGTAAGACTTGTAAGTCTCATATCCTAACACTTTCAAGCTAACCTATACGAAGTTGACTCTAGTATGTAATTAAGCGACTCTTTAAATGAGTTTTGATTCACTAAAATATGACAACCAAACTTGACATACCAACGCTTGGTGGGTTCAACCGAGCTATGCTCTAACACTAATAATCTGTGTTTGGTGCGATCCAACCTATAAGATATGAGTCAAAATAAGAAAAGCAAAGTTAAACTTATGAAGAACTCAGTTAACGTATTTCAAGATAATGAGAATAATATCTTAGGAAAGGTCAATGGAAATTGGTCTCGTAATTCTTTTCGAAAATCAAAGAAAAAGTCTATGACTAATAACTTGATTGAGATTCAGGTTCCTGATCACAAAAGAATGAATCTGAAACTCAAGAAACATGTTTTGGATCCGACTCCAACCTATGGTGAAAAATCGTCTGAAAAGAGATTAGATTCACTAGACTTCCCAAGTTCTGGTTTTCGTAAAATGTTAGAAAGATTTTTCAAACATGTTGAAAGCTATTCAGAAAAGGGGAAAACCATTGACAATTTAGATGATGTCCTAGAACTTATTGTTCAATTGAATGTAAGAATTTGTGAAGGAAAGCGAGAAACACTCAGTCTTCAAAATAATCTGGCAGATTATTTGGAAAAAAAATTTGGCTCTATGCAACGAAGTTCATCAACAGACTACAGAGTGTGAAATTCTTACTCAATCGCTGGAGCATTCACAACTACGAACTAAGATCCTTATTGAATATTTTCTTACAGAGACATGTCGAAAGGTATATCTAGACAAGTGTTTAGAAAAACATTTCCAACAAGGAATGGATACCTTAAGAGAACATATATAATGTCTTGAACAAAAGACATCAACAATTTGTCAACTGGAAGATATGGATCACACGGGTTCAAGTTCGAACATACCATCCTGGGCACAAGATGTAATCAAGGATATAACATCTCAAAATATTCCTAATGAGGATGATGGATTCAAAACTCACACAAGGGATCATGATAATGTCCCTAAAAGTAAGAAGGAAGAAATTCCTCAAAAGGAATTTAGTGAGGAAGATCCTCACCTCAACGCTTAATGGCGTTGGAATGTGCATCCTTACAATGCCCAATCTACTGATGTAAGGAAGCACACATATCTAGGCAATATGTATCCTGTCAATAATCTCTTATTCAACATAGAGAGTTTGCACAATCTACCTAAAGATGTTTAATCTGTCTCCATGTGTAGAAAAGTTGTCTTACAAACAACTTATGTAAACATGATAAGTTTCCCTATCTAAAGTAGTTTTAGATACGTGATCTAGAAGGTTGACTCTTTCTAAAAAAATCTTTGTGATTGTCTAACACATTAGATGCGAAAATCTTTTCAAATCTGGTCAGAAATACTTATTTAAGGCTGACTCCTATGCTTTGAATGTGTTAAGTGTTTCTCGAATATATAAACTCATATTATTTGAGACCAATGGTAAGAGGATGTATCCTCAAACCAGATCTCAAGCAAATCTTCTGAAAGCCTTGAGTGGAATGACTTCTAATGAATCTATTCAACTTGTTAATACCTCCAAGAAATCCGGCTGTGAAGATAAAGAAAATGAAAAGGAAGATATGACTCATCTTCTTGTCCAAAATAGTTTGGATGCTAAGATTGATATTATCAATCTACGACAAGTCCTCCTCAGTACTATCGAAATGCATCATAGACAGGCAGCACTACTAAGAACTGTTATCCGTAACCAAAGAAAGCTGATTAAACTTGGAATCGGTAATAGGGAGTATGCTCGAAATATTAATCGAAAGGTTAATGCTTTAGCCTGCGAACATAATCAAGGTATTGTGTGCAGAATCCGAGATATCGGTCGAGATGTTGTTGATGAAGATCCTGAAAAATTTGAAGAAATTAAAGATGATCTTTGAAAAATCTGTTGGAAAATAAACATTAGTTTTTGATTGTTTCAATAAAGTCTATTATGAATAAAACTATCTATTATTTATGAATAAAATTATTATTTTATACTTTTTCTTGTGATAGTTTTCGATTTCATAGCATGTGCTTGAATGCTTTATATTATTGCTATGTATGTTTATGGGATGTTTGATTTCGGTTTTCATAACCTTGATATTCGATCTCATACGGTGTGAACCCTTATGGTTTGGGTGACTTTTTGGTTTAGCAGGATTAAGTTTTGTCCCATGTTGGTAGGCTTTATCAAAGGATCATAAGAGGTTACGATCGAAACTAATATGTGAAAAAGTCACAATATGTTGAATCGTTTTTGGTTTAGCATAAAAGCATATGTGTTTCGGGGTTTCAACATTTGCATCGCATTAGTTAAAATCGGTTTTCAACCTTTCTCTGGTAAAAGTTGATCCTTGTTGTTGTTCTTTTGTTTTGGCAAGAGGATGCCAACATGGTGTTATTCCTCCCCGGAAAGATGTGAAGAAATGGAGAAGAGGATGCAGAACTTGAGGTAACGAATTTGTTAGTTAATCATTTTCCTGTTTAAGAAAATCCTGATTTTATTGCATATATTTATTGCTTTTTCTTAACAAAATTTCGGTACAATTGATGTTTATTCCATTATTTGTGTATGGATGTGTGTGTGTGATTCAATTGTTTCCAGTTAAGAAAAACTATTGTTATCTTGCTTTATTGTTTGGTATCAATTGTTTAGGCTTAAAAAATTTCAGTGCAATTGCGGTACTTTAATGTTTATGTTTGCTTCAATTGTTTCCGATTGAGGTAAATAGTTATGCAAGTTGATTTATTTGGTTCGTATTAATTGTTTATGGCTTAACAAAAAGGGTTTTCGGGATGAATCGTTTAGTCCAATTCGATTCCGGATAAGAGAAACTAAGTTATTTGATCTTAGTTAGACTTATCAAAGTGGAGGTTTCGGTTATTCAAGTCTAATGCTTTAACAAGAAATGCTAGTTAACTAACATAATACTTGTCCTGTTTAAAAGTGAAAGGTCTAAGTTATTATTTGAATAATTAGGACCTGATGAGAAAAATGGAGTTAATTCTGATCTTTATTTTGGCCTTATCGAACAAGCGATTGTATTTGTGCACTCGGTTTAGCAAAAGAACTAAGGTGCTTAGTCAATTTTTGATTTGCTAAACTATTAGGGAAAATTGCTTCGGGAAATTGTTTCCTTGGTAACATATCAAAACAAAATTACTTTGTAGTTTTGGTTTTGATATTGGTTATCTAAAATGGTGTGTGGAACCCTCGTTCTTAACTCTTATAGGTTGCAAGTCTTTTGAGATTTGTAAAATCCTTTCGGTTTGTCCTTTATTTGCTCGTACCTTTGTCATCTTGTGACAAAAAAGGGGAGAAATATATGTAAACAAGTGATTTGGTATCACTAAGGAAAGGACAATTGTGCTTAAACGTTATATCTAACCAAAGAGTAAAGCATAGACTAAGGGGAGTAACATATCATATTGATACTTGTAGTTATATGGACTACAAAGGGAATACCAGATATGTGCGGATTGAAAATATACCTATCTTACCTTTGCTTGATTATGTACTAGAGTCAACTTCGTATAGGTTAGCTTGAAAGTACTTGGATATGAGACATTACAAGTATTGCGAAGACTTGAAGAAGTGAAGAAGTAAGGAGCTACAACGACAACATCATCCTTCCACTTGAGGTTAATGATATTTGACTTGAACTGTATCATTCCCTAACGTATCTTTCAAGTCGTGCATATTGAAAACAATACTGCGAAGCATGAATGATTATACTCTAGTTAGACATAGTATTAAGGAATACAATACGAGGTTTATTGCTTAACCATTAAAATTTGTAGATAAGACATCGACATAATCGTTTGAATGCTATTGTGATTATGTATGGGTATAAGGTGAAGATTTCATCCTAGGAAATAATGTTTTACATTTGTTTTAAGGAAGTAAATTCATGAACTTATTTTCCGAATCGAAAGAGAAATCGCCAGGCATTATTGGTATTGTTATTCATTGCATATCTTTTGAACTACCAATATGTGTGATTAGTATAACCGCTCATGACTTATTTATGTTCTTGGTAAAACTATTCGCAAAGGCCTGACTTTTGTATTGATATGACTTTTATTAGTGAATCCGATCTTAAGTAATCGCCTGAGATGATATCATCGATTTAGTGTTATTGGTATGACCAACTCTGGGTAAAGGGGAACCGATCCTAGTAAGAGGTGCAACCTATCACAAAGGGGAATGATCCTTGTAAGATGTGCAACAAGTTTTGAGCAGAAAGGGGAAAAGATCCTATGATAAGGGTAGTTTGGTCATTTTCATAGTCTCCATGATATTTATTGCACTTATTTCTAGTAAGGGTAATATAGTCATTTTCATAGTCTCCATGATATTTATTGCACTTATTTCTAGTAAGGGTTATATGGTCGTTTTGAAAATGTGTAATATTTCCTTTACTTATTTCCGATAAGGTAGTCTGGTAAATTTCACAGTCTCCATAATATATTGCACTTATTTCCAGTAAGGGTAAAATGGTCATTTTCATAGTCTGTAATATTTCCTTTACTTATTTCTTATAAGGGTTGTATGGTTTTTATCACAGTATGTAATATTTACTTTACTTATTTCCGATAAGGGTAGTCTGGTCATTTTGACAGTTTCCATAATATTTATTGCACTAATTTCCATTAAGGGTAATATGGTCATTTTCACAGTCTGTAATATTTACTTCACTTATTTCTGATAAGGGTAGTCTGGTCATTTTCACAGTCTGCATAATATTTTGTTGCACTTTTTCCATTAAGGGTAATATGGTCATTTTAACAGTCTGTAATATTTACTTTACTTATTTCCGATAAGGGTCGTCTGGTCATTTTCACAATCTTCAGAATTTTTATTGCACTTATTCCGATAAGGGTAGTCTGGTAATTTTCACCGTCTACGGAAGAAGCAGATATGTCAAAGTCATGACTTGTTGACTTGGTCTTGATCCTGTTTTCCAATATTAAGAAAATTAAAAAGAAAAAGAAAAATGTATTTTGATTTATAGAAATGAAATATAATTGTTAGTTTGTACAAATGTGGGAAAATTAGTGACAAGTAAAATTCAAAGTGTTATAATTTTGGGGTTGTTTTAGATGTGGTGAAATATTTGGGTGGAATCATCACTTTGAATTATAATTGTATTGTCTGTAAAATTGTCAACAAATATTATTGTGACTAATAAAAGAATTTAATATTCCTAATTATTATCACGAATACGAAATTTAATAACAGTTATAACTGTTGCAGGACTTATCACAAGTGTATCTGTGACTGAAAAATAAACTGTGACAGGTTGCACTGTTACAAAATCCTGGTTTTGGTGTAGTGAGACTTGAAGAATGTGAAGAAGTAAAGAGCTACGACGACGACATCATCCTTCCACTTGAGGTTAGTAATATTTGACTTGAACTACTTCATTCCTAACATATCTTTCAAGTCATGCATATTGAAAACATAACTGCGAAGTTGTGAATGGATATACTCTAGTTAGACATAGTATTAAGGAATTACAATACGAAGTATAACGTCTATCTTTTGAACATCGTATATAAGACATCGACATAATCGTATGAATGTTATTGTGATTATGTGTATGGGTATGGGTGAAGATTTCGTCCTAGGAAACAATATTTTACATTCGTTTAAAGGAAGTACAATTCATAAACTTGTTTTATGAATCGAAAGGGAAATCGCTAGGCTTATTGGTATTGTTATTCATTGCAAATCTTTGGATTACCAATATGTGTGTTTAGTATAACTGCTCATAACTTGTTTATGTATCTTGGTAAAACTATTCACAGTGCCTGACTTTTGTATTGGTATGACTTTTATTAGTGAAACTGATTTTAAGTAATCACCTGAGATGGTATGATCGATATTTGTAATTGGTGTGACCATTCCTAGTCATTGGGTGACCGATCCTAGAACTTGTTTGGGACTAATCACAAGATGTGTAATCGATCCTTGTAGTAGGTTAACAATTTTTAGTGATTGGTGTGACCGATCCTATAACTTGTGCAACCGAATACAAGTTTATACCATATATATGTGGTAACCGATCCTAGAACCTAGTCAACCAACTTTTGGTAACTAGTGTGACCGATCCTAGTACCCACATGGAGGTAGAACCGAAACTTGTTTTGGTTGAACTATTAAACCCATGAATGGTGATTGAATGTTTTTGATCAATCACATAGTTCTTGGAAATCAAATGAACCAGTTCTAAACTCGTTTGGAAGTGTGGAAAATCGGTTCCAAGATTGTAAATATGAAAAAGGATTTACAAAGTAAAGATGTCGACATACTTTGAACATGTTCAGTAACTCTTATCTTTTATTGTTCAAAGATATTCCTTAATAGCTAAAGGAGAGAATCCCGGATCGAAATAAATTGAGAATATTTTAATTAAGATTTTTAGTTTTATATGCTTTTAATTTCCAACAATTAAAATGCATATCTTTAAAAAATAAAAATTGGTAATGTGCATTTACTAAGTGGAGATTTTCTACTGACATTTCGGTCAATATTTGGACAGAGCATTTCCAGGAATTATGAAAACCGAATTTGGAAATATATTGCATATCTTGAGAATATTTTCGGTTTTAGAAATTCCTTGGTGTCCAAACTTTCTTGGTATATAAATATTGAAGTTTGCATTTCAAACAAAATAATCCTCAGATCCAGCAAAACTACCTAGTTGTGTTGTTACTGGTGGAGCCGTCTATTCAGAGAGAACAATACCCAAATTAGGCGAAATCTCTTACGACCGCTCGTTTTAAAGACTTCTTTGGGATTGGGAAGCTCTACGAGTATCGTTGGTGGGAAACTAGGTAATTGTAGTTTATTATTAGTTTTCGATTGATTTGATTGACTAACGGTGGTTGAACTTTGATTGCACCTGGTTTGTTTATGCTTGAGAATCTTCTCTTCTGATATAAGATTCAATCAAAGTAGATTGAAGTTTCGACGGGATCTTTAGACTGTTTGTAGATCTAAAGACGTCTTGTGATAATTCATTGTTAACATACTTTGTTCTGTGTGTGATTGATCACAAGATATTCAAGTTGATTGTGTGCAGGTGTTTATTGAAGATCTAAGAAGATTTAAAGACAAAAAAGATTGCTTGTTTGAGTTCATAACCTTTGGTGTGCACAAAACTTGATCGGCTGGGGATCCAACTATAATCGGTTTATCTTTGTGATAATCTTGATTGATTAGTGGAGTAGATCGGCATCAATATATTGTCTTTGTGACTAAGAAGTACTGATTGCAAAATCTAGACAATTACTTTGGTAGTTGTATTGATAGATAGATCTAAGAACCTGACAAAGAAGTTTATTGGGATAAATAGAAGAGCCTTTTGTCAAACTCATACCACTTGTTTGAAAAGAGTTGTTACCGAACAGATTTGTTGTTCCTTTACTGTTTGGAATACGAACCAAAGGAATTGTTCCAAGTGCGTGACTTATTACAAGTTGGAGGCGCAGGGATACAGACGGAACTAGGTGAACTATAGGTTTAGTTGCTTGGTCTCAACTATACGAAGTGGGTTTAGATTTTGTATAGCGGCTTAGATCTGAGAGTATTAAATTCTGGACAAGGTCCCGGGGTTTTTCTGCTTTTGCGGTTTCCTCGTTAACAAAACCTTGTTGTGCCATTTACTTTTAATTTCCACATTATAATTGTTTTATTATAATTAAAGTAAATTGCACTTTGTACGTTAGCAGGGCACTTGATATGGATCCCATTGGTTTCAGTTATTTCCGTACCTTTTATCAAGTGATCACTTTGTTAGTATATTGTCTCGATTTCATATCAATAGACTATCACACAAAGTGTATTGGATTTCTCCACTTGACTTTGATATTTATTCACTAGTTTGGCCAGTTCGGACTAACCCTATTTCAAGTGGACACTGTGTTAAAATATTCCGTGAGTGATTGTATCTCCAAGAGGTTTATACACAGTGGGTCTTGTATAAGTTGTGATCAAAACAAAATATTGTGGTATTTTTGGGTACCCTCGTCTTTTCATTCCGCATTATATTTTTTTATATAATTGAACTATCACAGGTTGTGCGCTGTATCGATCAATTAGGAAATCTAAACTTTGGTTGTTGATTGAAATTGTTTGATCATTGAACATTGGTCTTTGGTACTGTTCGAGTTACTACTCTTATATTCAATCGGGCTCGCAAATTTCTATTTGCTGATTGCAGATTGAATTGAGAGATAGAGATATAAACTTTTGTATATACTTTTCTCTAGATTGAGTCTGACTGTCTAGTTGATTCTCTAGAAAGTATATTGGAGTAAGTCCTCTTAGATTGTCAAACGAATTATTGGATGTGGTTGTTGTACCCCCGCATTTTCAATTGGTATCAGAGCAGACAAACACATTAAAGACCTTATAAGTCTGTGTTTGTAGCGATCTGATATGGACAGAAGTGCTATCTCTAATCACGCATCACCAGTTCAGGAACTTTTGGTTAAAAATCCTGATTCGCCTGAGAATTCTGTCACATCTCCTTCATCATCTAAACCCATACTTAACTGGGAAGCTCGTCTTGATGAACAGTTAGATGAATTTTCTGATGAAAGTGATTCAGAAGAAGTCTCATAGTACATCATTCTCTTTGATCGTCTTCTAAAGAAAAAGAAGTCAACATCCTGCTTGGCTGAATTTCTGACTCCTCTCTGCATTGAAAACAGAAAATTGAGAAAACTCTTTAAGGGGTATGATTGTGGGTATAGATTATTACAAGCTACTCTTAAAAATCGTGACGAGGATATATGTTCAAAGAATTCTGAATGTGATGATCTTCGTCGAAATCTCTTTGTGTTGAAAGAAAGACTTGCAGAAACTGAAGCAAGATATGACTCTCAACAAAATTGTTTGAATGTCAGAGAAAAGGTTTTTCTTGTCCGAGAAAAACAATTGGAGACTGATCTTAGTGCTGCTCTTGAAAAGGTCAAAGTTTTGGAAGAGAATTTGAAAAAATTCAATTCTATCTCTATAAAACTGTCTTCTATGCTTGGAGCATGTAAGGAACATAGTGATACACGTGGTATGGGATATAAAGGTATAGATACTCCAAGTACTGGTAAGATAAATTTTTTTAAGGCAAATGACCTTCTTCAATCTACAGCTGGAGATGTATCTGGAAATAAAGTTCGTCAGCCTACAAGGACGAGTCAGTTGAGAACGGATAAAACATTCTTGTCAACTGCTATTATTTCGGAAAGAAAGGTCACATTGAAAGAAGATGTTATCTTCGTTTACGGAATGAAAAAATTCACAACATTCTCATTTGGATGTCTAAAGAAGTAATCAAACTTGTTCCTCAGTGTTCAGTTAGAAACTCATTCCACAATCAAGAAAAGTGCTTCAATATGCCATTTCCTGATTATGAACATAACATCTCTTCTTCTTACAACTGTAAAAAGAACAATGTTATATGGATGACTGATAACTCTGAAAGACCTGTAAGAAGAAAAAGGTTTCGAAGATAGAAAAATTCTTCAAAATTCTCTCTTTCCCTGAATAATGATCTTGCTCCTCAAATAGGTGTTCCTGACTACATTCACATCAACAATCGTGTCTCGGAACTCAAGACCAGTATCAACGGTCTCAAGCGCAAGATCAAAAAGGTGAGAAAAACATCTGATTCAAGTAACTCATGCCTTTCCCTTGATAATTCTTTTGAAGATGTGCATAAGAATTCTGATATAAGTCAAGGGAGTAAAAAGGAATGTATCAATTCCTGTGATGAACTTCATGTTCATCACCACACAACTTGACTATTTTCGTATGTGTATCCTCTTTGATACCAATGAGAAGATACACATATCTCTCAAGAAGATACCTCCTTCTTGACAAATGGTCCGTTTTGTACTTTGTTTTCTTTGACTTTGATCTTCCTCCCTGAGCTTTGCTCTGGACAACTTTATTGTTCGTCTGATGCTCTCCTATTTGACAGTTGATTTTCAACCTTGAACCAACATTCCTCTTCAGAACTTGTTTCTAAATGTTTGCTCCTTTAGTTTTGTGGCTTTTGATCCCTGGGTCATAACCATGAACTTTGTGCACCCGACCAGTTATCAAACGTCTACAAGTAACCCTAGGGTTATCTTGTGTGAGAAGTTATAAATATATATCAAATTCTTCCTTTTGATATGTATTGGTTCGGTAACATCAAGAGTTCTCTTGGAATGGTGTGCACAATGGACGGATGCAAAAAGTAAGACAAGTATGATGATGCCAATGCTTTTGAATTTCACGAAGAACCCGTCTCCATTGTCTACTATAAAATAATTGATCATGAAAAAGATCTTCCAATCCAGATGACCATTCAATTGGTTGGAAATCTTCTTCAAGATTTTGAGGTCGTTTGTGAACAGCTTGAGATTGCATCGAAGAATCTGGCTTTTCTGAAAAAGGAGCTAAAGAAAACATCTGATGAACTAGCTTTTGTTCGTTCCTTGGTTGCTGATCATGTCTAAGTTTTTGATTTTGTCTAGGAAACTTCTTATGAGAATTTTATTCTTGTGTTTTTTAAGAAAGATATCTAGGGTTTGGAATAGCCATTATTGTGAGTACACATAGCTATGTCCAACGTTTTCATCTTCAATGTTTTTAGATTTATTTATTTAAATTCTAAGTTATTTGGAAGATGATTTTTGCAGTATTAATCTTTATGATTTCATATATTGCAAATTGTTATGGGATATGTTGTTTACGTCTGTGAAACTTGATTGTCCCATACTTGTTCAAAAGTTATCTCTATTATGTCGGTATGAAAGTATTGATAAAAGATAGAATGCACTTTTGAATACAAAAGTTAAGCCTTTTATGTCATTATGCAAATATTGATGGAAGAAATGATGAAATTTTGTTTACAAAGATTAAGTCTATTATATGTCATTGTGCAAATAGTGATGAAAATAGAATGAATCTTTGTTTATTCCGCAGTACTGGTCTTTCCCTAATCCACCTCTTTGTGCATGTACTGTGTTGCTCCGTAAGTTTTCTTATGTCGAGCATGACCAATTGAATTGATCATTTTTGTGGATAATTTAATTGTGATTTTTGGATACAAATTCATGTTCTCATGTGATTTGATTATGTCCAAAGAAATCCTTATTTTCTCGTAAAAGTAAGGTCGCTCTTGTTATTCTTTCGGGAATGATATTTTATGGAGGAGAGTTCTTTTTGAACCCGTGCTTAATTGCCACATCTTTGTGGGGAGTGCGGCTGTGGAATATTGTAGGAGTTATCTTGTATCTTTATAAACTCCTTGATGAATGCATTTAGCTTCGGCTATATGATTGCATATAAATAAGTTGGTATGTTATTTTCTTTTGGTCATGAAGTATCTCTATGCAAATTTTATGAGGATCCCACTAGTTTTCGAACCTTTGCCAATTTATATTGACAAAAAGGGGGAGAATTATTGTGTAGTTTCATACTACAAATACATATGTTTTACGGATCATTATGTAAGGAGGAGTGGTTTTCATGTCGAGATGAAGTACTGACTAAGGGGGAGTGATACATATCACCATAGCATTGTTGTCAAAGTTGTGATACAATTGAACTTTGATGTTGTCCAATGATACTATGACACTGTATAACAATAATTGAGAGCATTTGTTTCCTCATTGTTATCGCTACGTATCTTCAACAACCATGATGCTGAGTTGAACACGTTTAGAATCATGGAGTACTTGGAAGTGACGAAGATTTCGAGTCGTGTTGAAGATGGCAAGGAGATCAAGCATTTGGATGAGAAGCTACAAAGTTTTATTTATTTTGTAATCCATATGTATTGATAGTTTTGTCACTAAAATTAACATAGGGGGAGATTGTTAGAGCACTGCTCGGTCGAACTCGCATGTGTTGATATCTCAAGCATGTTTGTCAATGCTAGTGATCAAAACTATAAGTCTTGATTTCTAGTCTACTTATAGATGTCTCGGACTAGGACATAGATTGTGTAGTTGAGCCTTAGACTTCACGACGTTCATCATTTGAAGTCGAAGAACTACTATGGAGAGCTTGTGGAACTTCATCAACAAAACGTATGTGGAGACTGAAACTCGTCTATCACTTGGAAAGTCTATTTCTACTCTTTCTCCTATATTGAGACATAAGTCGTATTACAATATAGTTTTATATTATACACATTTGAGATTTCGAGCTGAGTTTATCTCGATTACATATTTCTCGGAATATGTGTTGGCAAGCTTTCGCTTCGACCAAGTTCATGTTATATTCTTGACGCAAGTCAAAAGATGATCATGTGAAAATCACTGAGTAACATCTTACATGGTTTGTGTGATACAATCATTTGGTGTAGACTTGGAATGTTTCGTTATGATTATTTCAATAACTTGAAAATTGCTTTGATGCTAATAGTGTGTGAAAACGACTATTGTCATCCTCTAATAAAGTTTCAAAGATTGAAATAAGAGTTTAGAACACTTAACCATTATTTGATATGACATGTTGTGTACTCTTGCACATATGTAATCCATATCCGTGAACCTATGTATGCGCACCCGTTTGCATACTGGCGTAAGGTTCGTGTCCGAATATTTTTGCTGGGATTGGAAGTACGCGTACCCGTTTGCGTACTGGCAAAACCCAATCTTGGTCCGGGTATTTCAAGTATGCGTACCCGTTTGCATACTTGAAGGTTAAAGTTATAAAATCGGTTGTGTACATGAACTTAAACATTTATATAATTGAAAACGTGGCTATAATGTTCATGAATTGATTCGAGTGAATCAAACCGATTTTGCTTCAATTATGTTCTTGTATACTTCTATGAGAATATAACAATTGAACAACTCTTTAACTAGTTTCATTTGAGTCATTTGAACTAGTTATGGTTAAGATGAATAAGGTTGGTATGAGAGTGATCATATGGCTAACCTCGGTTAATTATTGTTGAGCCAACATGGTGTACACGTTTAGGTACGGTTACATAAACCTAAATGAGGGTACATTTCATTTGTGTGTAACAAGCTAAGTTCGATCTAATATTAGCTTGGTTGAATCAGGTTTTTCATCTAACAGTGAATATTGAATGCTTTGTTACCAAGGTAACATAGATTGCAAACCCTGATTTGAAAACTATATAAAGGAGAACTCTAGCAACTGAGAAACCTAATCCCCACACTTTTGTGTGTTACTAGTTGCATAACTAGAGCCGATTCTCCTTTAACCTTAGGTTTCTCACGAGACCCTGTAGGTTAACGACTTAAAGACTTCATTGGGATTGTGAAGCCAGACCTAACTATTTTCTATGTAGTTGCGTGATCTTATCTTGTTGTTTCTATCATGTTGAGTACAATTGTAAGAATTGGCTCGAGATTTATATCTTCGATAGGAAAGATAGAAAAGCAATCACAAACACCTTCGTCTCATCGTTTATGATTCCACAATATCTTGTTTCGTTAATCGATTAAGATTATTGTGAGGTGATTGATAATACTGGGTAAAAAAGTGGGGGCAAAAAAACCTCACCCAATATTTCGGTTAGCAATCTGTATGGACTAACTCTAATACACTTTTTAAGAGGATCAACTAGACAGTCAGACTCAATCTTAATAGAAAGTATATCAAGGAGTTAATATCTCTATCTCTCGATTTGATCTTTACTCAAGCAAATGAAAATCTGCGAGTCTTTATCAAATACTAGAGAGATAAACCTGGATGGTACCAAAGACCAATATCCAAGTGTCAATCAATGTAAATCAACAACCAAAGGTTGGATATTCTAATTGATTGATCTTTACGCACAACCTGTGATATTTCAATTATATAAAAAAATATAATGCGGAATAGAAATAACATAGACACCAGAAATTTTGTTAACGAGGAAACTGCAAATGCAGAAAAACCCCGGGACCTAGTCCAGATTGAACACCATACTGTATTAAGCCGCTAGAGACACTAGCCTACTACAAACTAACTTCGGTTTGGACTGTAGTTGAACCCTAATCAATCTCACACTGATTCAAGGTACAATTGCGCTCCTTATGTCTCTGATCCCAGCAGGATACTATGCACTTGATTCCCTTAGATGATCTCACCCACAACTAAGAGTTTCTACGACCCTAAGACGAAGACTTCAATAAACAAATCTGTATCACACAGAAAAGTCTATGATAATAGATAAATTTGTCTCCCACAGATAAACCTATGAGTTTTGTTCCGTCTTTTGATAAATCAAGATGAACAGGAACTAATTGATAACCCAGACTTATATTCCCGAAGAACAGCCTAGTATTATCAATCACCTCACAATAATCTAAATCGTGTGGTAGCGAAACTAGATATTTTGGAATCACAAACGATGAGACGAAGATGTTTGTGATTTATTTTTATCTTGCCCTATGAGAGATATAATCTCAAGTCAATTATTCAATTGAACTCGTACGATAGAAAATGGCAAGATCAGATCGCTCAACTACGAGAAAGTAGTTTCCTCTGGCTTCACAATCCCAATGATGTCTTTCAGTCGTTAACCTACAGGGTCTCGAGAAGAAACCTAAGGTTAAAGAGAATCGACTCTAGAAAAACCAACTAGTATCACACAGGAGGTGTGGGGATTAGTTTTTCCAGTTGCTAGATGTCTCCTTTATATATTTTTTAAATCAGGGTTTGCAATCCAAGTTACCTTGGTAACAAAGCATTCAATATTCACCGTTAGATGAAAAACCTGATTCAACCAAGCTAATATCTTTCAACCGTTGGATCGAAAACTTAGCTTGTCACACACAAATGAAATGTATTCATTTAGGTTTGAGTAACCGTACCTAAACGTGTACACTTAGTTGGTTCACAAATAGTTAACCAATGGTGCACTTTCATATTAACCGTATTCATCTTTCTCATAACTAGTTCAAATGACTCATAAAAACTAGTTCAAGAGTTGTCAAATTTCTTAGGTCTTTATTCATAGACACAATTGAAACAAAATAGGTTTGATTCACTTGAATCAATTCATGAAAAATATATCCACGGTTTTCAAAGATTGCATTCCTTATATTGTTGTTTTAAGTTCATGAACAACCGATTTGAGAAATAACCAGCTTGGGTACGCGTACGGGTATTTGCACCTTAGCTACCGGATTTGAGTTTATAAACTCAGCAGAAATTTTCGGTTAGAAAACTTCCATGGGTACGCGTACAGGTATGCGTACCTAAGACTGGTTTACTAGTTTGCAAACTTACAAACTCAACAAAAAAATTCGGTATGAAAATTTCCGCAGGTAGGCGTACGGGTACGCGTACTCAACCTGTCTCCTTCACCAATACCGCATGCACACATATGCACGCACTTGGTTTCCGGCGCATGGATTTATACACTAATGTGCGAACACACTATATATGCTTATATCCATAGTTGGTAATCTGAACTCTACATTTCAATCATTGAAACATTCTTCTATAATGTTATAACAATCGTTATTCACGACTATCGTCATCAAAGTTATTTTCAAGATTGAAACGTCTTCATGACTTGTGTCACGGGTAAATATGAAAATGGTTAAATCAAAAGCTCACCAACACATATTTCGAGAAAAATATACCCGAGTAAACTCGGCTCGAAATAGCAAATGTGTACGTATGAAAACTATCATACTTATACGACTTTGTCTCAAGAGTAGGAGATAGAATAGACTTTTGAGTGACAGATAACTTCAAGTATCCACATACCTTTTTGTCGGATGAAGTTCCACTTATTCCTCGAGTAGTTCTTCGTCTTCGTAAGATGATCGTCGTGGAGTCCAGAGCTCAACTGCACTTAACTATCCTAGACCGAGACTTAGTCATAAGTAAACTAGAAATCAAGACATATAGTTTTGATCACTAATATTGACAAACATGCTTGATATAGCAACGCATGAGAGTTCGACCGAGCAGTGCTCTAACAATCTCCCACTTTGTCAATTATAGTGACAAAACTATCAATACATATGGATTACAAAATAGATAAAAACTTTGTAGCTTCACGTCTACATGCTTGATATCCTTGGCGCTTCAACATTACTCGAAAACTTCGTCTTTTCCAAGCACTCCCATGATTCCAAAGGTTGTAAGTTCAACATCATAGTTGTTGAAGTTCCGTAGCCATAACAATGAGAAAACAAAAGCTCTCGATCATTGTTATACAATGTCATAGTATTATTACACAACATCAAAGTTCTCATATCACAACTTTGACAACAATATTATGGTGATATGTATCACTCCCCCTTATTCAATACTTCGTCTCAACACGAAAACCACTCCCCCTTACATAATGATCCTAAAACCATATGTATTTGTAGTGTGAACTACATATTAATTCTCCCCTTTTTTGTCAATAAAATTGGCAAAGGTACGAAAACGGGATCCTAATGAAAAATTTCATGGAGACACTTCAAGACCAAAGAAAAGTACATATCAACTTTGTTTAGATGCAATCATAAAGCCGAAGCTAAATGAATTCATCACGGAGTTTATAAAGATACAAGATAACTCCTCAAATATTCCACAGCCGCACTCCCCACAAAGATATGGCAATTAAACGCAAGTTCAAAAGAACTCTCCCCCATTTGAAGTCATTCCAGAAAGAACAACAAGAGTGACCTTACTTTTACGAGAAAAGAAGGATTTCTTTGGACATCAAAAACCACAAAATGATTTTGCATCCAAAATTCTCAATTAAACTAACCACTAGAGAACTCGTGATTAACTTAATCGGAATACACAACCAAAATAACCACAAACGAATCTATGATTAGTCTAGTTGGAAATGCTCACACAAGAAAACTTAAGAAGCCGCACAATATATAAATAAAACATGGATCAGGGAAGATCAATACTACGGAATATACAAGGATTCATTTTATTTTCTATCACTATTTGCACAATGACATACAATAGGCATAATCCTTGTAAACAAAAGATCTTTAACGTATCTTCCATCAATAAATGACATAATAGGCTTAACTTTTGTTTGTCAAAAGTTCATCGATCTTGTATCAATACATGCATATCGACATATAAACGAGATAACTTTTGACAATATATGGGACAATAATAGTTCATGGACGCAAACACACATATCCCATAACACATTGCAATATACAAAACCATAAAGATCAATACTGCAAAAATCATCTTCCAAACCAAACTTTAGAATTTAAACAAATAAATCTAAAAACATGAAGATGAAAACGTTGGACATAGCTATGTGTACTCACAATAATGGCTATTCCAAACCCTAGTTATCCTTCTTAAACAAAAACAAGAATAAAATTCTTTTAAGAAGTTTTACTAGACAAATATAAAGCAAAACAATTCAACACTAAAGAGGCACGAGAAACTACTCATCATCTTCATCTTCGGAGACCATGAAGGTGGAACGAACCTTGTCCAAGTCTTCTCTAATATCGGGATACTTGGTAGCAATCACAAGTAATTATTCTTGAACACAACTCACTTTGGTATTTAATTTACAAACACCTTTGTAAATTTGGCGAAGAAGCTTCGTGGAAGTATCACTCGAGCCATTAGTTGTGTCACACATTTGTCTCTTGCAAGCATACTCATTCATTCGATTGAATGTACACGGTCGAACAAGCTTGGGGGTTCCAATGGAGTTCCCAATGGGTTCAATGGAGAAGTTGCGACAAATACGCTCAATCAAGCATGGATAACCTAACTTATTGAAAGGAAGTCATGTCTAACATTTGAAAAATAATGAATCCACAAATGTCAAGACCTTTGGTTTCCTTCACAAGGTAATAGACCAATTCCGCAAACTCACGACTCCAACGAGAGTTCTCAACCGTAGAAGGACAAAGGTTAGAAATACCGAATTTTCCAAAAGAATTTAGAGGAAAATCTAATTGATTAGTAGGAAAATTTCCTCCATTACACAAAAAACTTTTACCACAAATACCTTTTGAAATGGTTTCATGTGAAGGTCTTCCATTGCTTGGTCTAGGAAGAGGAAAATCGCCCAAAGGGATTTCGGTAATCTTTGAAATTAATTCTCTATTCACTAGAATCCTTTCTCTATTGACCATGGTATTGAATTCCATGTCCTCAAGAACAACATCATGAATTTTGGCATAGAAGATTCTATCAAGAGTATCATAACCTTCACCAAGGCCATCAAAGATGTTTCCAAGCTTGAATTTTTCAAAACAAGATAAATCCTCCTTATGCCCACTTGTAAAATCCAATTTCTTTTCTAAAATAAACCTAGTAGAGGAAATATTTTCAAATACATTGCTATAGGATTCATCCACAAATCTAATCCTAATAGAATTTTGTTCAATAGGAAGATCAATTGAAGAGGATGAAGAACCTAGGTTATTTGAAAAACCTTTTGAACCCTTAACATTCTTCATGATTCTAGAAGGGAATAAGGGAGTGGTCAAGAGATTACTTACTTGATTTTTATCTTGAGAAATCCCTTTACAAAAAGTTCTCCAAGAAGCTTTAATGGAGAAATTTCATGAATCCTAGAATGGTTCACGTACGCGGACTGATGAGGGATGAAGGAAGGTAAGCTCACCCTTACTTCTTTTATACCCACAGTTGGGCTTGAACCCGTTCAAGAACCACGACCCACATAAGGAATGTAGGATATTTAGAGGTAAGTACTGTGATACCTGTACAAACCTTTTTGAAAAGCTTTTGTCACAAGGAGAAGAAGAAAAAAAATTCTTAAACAAAGTCAACCAGTTACTTGCGCCATTTCAAGTTATATACAAATGGGGTGATGCCATTCCTGAAATCAGGTGGTGTAATATGCAGAGAATTTCTCATGCAAATTTTTTGATTGACATTTGTGACCAGAATTAGGAGTAAAATCATAACGATAAAACTCAGAATCCGTTGGTCTCTTCTTCTTATGACACAAAGAAGACATTTTCTGATCAATGGTTCATTTATCAATCTTACAAGAAATGTTTTTATTAACTTCAAGAGAGCTGGTAGTTGGAACAGTTTGTACATCATTAGAACATGATTTGACTGGTACAAAACTTTTATCAGAACAATTCAATTCTTCTATGGAGTTAATCTTTTCTAAGAATTTTAACACGTTTTCAAACGCTCTAAATAGATCCTTGTCAATTGATCCTTTATGATAGTATTCCTCAAAAAGATTAAGTGTGATTCTTGTGAGGGTCCATACCTTTGAGCATTGATCATGTTTTCTTTGACGATTCTCATTAGAGAAAATTTTAATTTTTCCTTTAGACTGTTTCTTCACATCTAGATTTTCCGATAATCTAGATGGCATAAGATTATCATGAGAGACCGTTGGTCTGAAAAATAATCTGTGAGCAGTCTTTAAGGGTCTCTGGTATGTATTACTGATGCCATGAGCAAGCCTCCTAAAAAGATTTCCCATAGGGATAGACTTTTGAGGATCGGACAAACACAAACTTATAAGGTTTAACGTGTTATCCTGCTCTGATACCAATTGAAAAAGCGGGGGTACAACAACCTCACCCAATATTTCGATTATCAATCTGTATGGACTAACTCTAATATACTTTTAAGAGAATCAACTAGACAGACAGACTCAATCTTAATAGAAATTATATCAAGGAGTTAATATCTCTATCTCTCGATTTGATCTTTACTCAATCAAATGGAAATCTATGAGTCTTTATCAAATACTAGAGAGATAAACTTGGATGGTACCAAAGACCAATATCCAAGTGTCAATCAATGTAAATCAACAACCAAAGGTTGGATATTCTAATTGATTGATCTTTACCCACAACCTGTGATATTTCAATTATATAAAAAAATATAATGCGGAATAGAAATAACACAGACACCAGAAATTTTGTTAACGAGGAAACTGCAAATGCAGAAAAACCCTGGGACCTAGTCCAGATTGAACACCACACTGTATTAAGCCGCTACAGACACTAACCTACTACAAACTAACTTCGGTCTGGACTGTAGTTGAATCCTAATCAATCTCACACTGATTCAAGGTACAATTGCGCTCCTTACGTCTCTGATCCCAGCAGGATACTGTGCACTTGATTCCCTTAGCTGATCTCACCCAAAACTAAGAGTTGCTACGACCTAAAGTCGAATACTTCAATAAACAAATCTGTATCACACTGAAAAGTCTATGATAATAGATAAATCTGTCTCCCACAGATAAACCTATGAGTTTTGTTCCGTCTTTAGATAGATCAAGGTGAACAGGAACTAATTGATAACCCGGACTTATATTCCCGAAGAACAGCCTAGTATTACCAATCACCTCACAATAATCTAAATCGTATGGTAGCGAAACTAGATATTGTGGAATCACAAACGATGAGACGAAGATGTTTGTGATTTATTATTATCTTTCCCTATCGGAGATATAATCTCAAGTCAATTATTCAATTGAACTCGTACAATAAAAAATGGCAAGATCAGATCGCTCAACTACAAGAAAGTAGTTTCCTTTGGCTTCACAATCCCAATGATGTCTTTCAGTCGTTAACCTACAGGGTCTCGAGAAGAAACCTAAGGTTAAAGGAGAATTGACTCTAGCAAAACCAACTAGTATCACACAAGAGGTGTGGGGATTAGTTTTTCCAGTTGCTAAATGTCTCCTTTATATAGTTTTCAAATCAGGGTTTGCAATCCAAGTTACCTTGGTAACAAAGCATTCAATATTCACCATTAGATGAAAAACCTGATTCAACCAAGCTAATATATTTCAACCGTTAGATCGAAACTTAGCTTTTCACACACAAATGAAATGTATTCATTTAGGTTTGAGTAACCGTACCTAAACGTGTACACTTAGTTGGTTCACAAATAGTTAACCAATGGTTAACCATATGAGCACTTTCATATTAACCGTATTCATCTTTCTCGTAACTAGTTCAAATGACTCATAAGAACTAGTTCAAGAGTTGTTCAATTTCTTAGGTCTTTATTCATAGACACAATTGAAACAAAATCGATTTGATTCACTTGAATCAATTCATGAACAATATAGCCACGGTTTGCAAAGATTGCATTCCTTACAATTTATTGTTTTAAGTTCATGAACAACCGATTTGAGAAATAACCAGCTTGGGTACGCGTACGGGTATGCATACCTTAGGTACCGGATTTGAGTTTACAAACTCAGCAGAAATTTTCGGTTCGAAAACTTCCGTGGGTACGCGTACGGGTATGCTCACCTAAGGTGACTGGTTTACTAGTTTGCAAACTAACAAACTTAGTAGAAATTTTCGGTATGAAACCTTCCGCAGGTACACGTATTCAACTTGTCTCCTTCACCAATACCACATGCACACATATGCACGCACTTGGTTTTCGGCACATGGATATATACACTAATGTGAAAACACACTATATATGCTTATATCTATAGTTGGTAATCTCAACTCTACATTTCAATCATCGAAACATTCTTCTATAATGTTATAACAATCGTTATTCAGGACTATCGTCATCAAAGCTATTTTTAAGATTGAAACGTCTTCATGACTTGCGTCACCGGTAAAGATGAAAATGGTTAAAGCAAAATCTCACCAACACATATTTCTAGAAAAAGATACGCGAGTAAACTCGGCTCGAAATATCAAATGTGTATGTATGAAAACTATCATATTTATACGAATTTGTCTCAAGAGTAGGAGATAGAATAGACTTTTGAGTGACAGATAAGTTCAAGTCTCCACATACCTTTTTGTCGGATGAAGTTCCACTTATTCCTCGAGTAGTTCTTCGTCTTCGTAAGATGATCGCCATGGAGTCTGGAGCTCATCTGCACTTAACTATCCTAGACCGAGACTTATTCATAAGTAAACTATAAATAAAGATATATAGTTCTGATCACTAATATTGACAAACATGCTTGATATAGCAACGCATGCGAGTTCGATCGAGCAGTGCTCTTACACTAGGTTGTTCTTCGGGAATATAAAACCGGTTTATCAATTGGTTCCTGTTCACCTTGATTTATCAAAAGACGGAACAAAAACTCATAGATATTTTTGTGGAAGGAAGATTTATCTATTCCAATAGACTTTTCTGTGTGAGACAGATTTGTTTATCAAGTCTTCGACTTTGGGTCGTAGCAACTCTTGGTTGTGGGTGAGATCAGCTAAGGGAATCAAGTGCGTAGTATCATGTTGGGATCAAAGACGTAAGGAACGCAACTGTACCTTGAATTAGTGTGAGATTGATTAGGGTTCAACTACAGTCCAGTCTGAAGTTCATTGGTAGTAGGCTAGTGTCTGTAGCGGCTTAATACAGTGTGGTGTTCAAAGCTGGACTAGGTCCCGGGGTTTTTCTGTATTTGCGGTTTTCCTCATTAACAAAATTCTGGTGTCCGTGTTACTTCTTTTACGCATTATATTTTATTATATAATTGAAATATCACAGGTTGTGCGTTGTATCGACCAATTAGGAAATCTAACCTTTGGTTGTTGATTGAAATTGATTGATCCTTGAACATTGGTCTTTGGTACCGTTCAAGTTACTACTCATATATTCAATCGATCTCGCAAATTTCTATTTGCCGATTGCAGATTGAATTGAGAGATAGAGATATAAACTCTTATATATACTTTTCTCTAGATTGAGTCTGACTATCTAGTTTATTCTCTAGAAAGTATATTGGATTAAGTCCTCTCAGATTGCCAAAAGAATTGTTGGGTGTGGTTGTCGTACCCCCGCATTTTCAGTATGCATACTCGTATGAAACTGTTGTAAGAATGATTCAGGTCCGGGAACCAAGCATGCATACCCGTATGCGAACGGTTTTAACTGTTAAAATCTGGGAACCAAGTTTGCATACCCGTTTGCATACCGTTTCACCTGAGTTCGGTCTGGAACGACAGTATGCATACCCGTTTGCGAACTGCCAGAAAAATCAAAGTCTGGAACTCTAGTTTGCATATCCGTTTGCAAACTGTGTTGGCTTAAGTTCTAAAATCGGTTAAATATGATTTCATACTCATGAACAAATACATTTATAAATTAAGGAATGCACTCTTTGCAAACCGTGGCTAAAATGTTCATGAACTGATTCTTTTAAATCAATCCGATTTTGCTTCAATTGTGTCTTGTATACTTCTATGAGAATATAAACAATTGAAAAACTCTATGAGTAACACAATAAGATTCATTTGATTATCATTTGATCTAGAAGTGTTAAGATGAATGTGGTTAATACAAAATGTTCATATAGCAGACTTCGGTTAACTATTGTTGAGCCAACTCAATATACACGTTTAGGTATGGTTACCCACATCTAAATGAAGGTATATTTCATTCGTGTGTAACAAGCTAAGACCATCTAACAATGGAGAGATATTGCTTTGGTTTTAAGCAAACTTAGCTTGAATATTAAATCAGGTTTTTATCTAACGGTTAATATTGATTGCTTTGTTTCAAAGTTATCAAACCCTGATTTGAAGACTATATAAGGTAGAACTCTAGCAACTGGAAAACCTAATCCCCACACCTCATGTGTGATATTAGTTGCGACTAGAGTTGATTTTCTTTTAACCTAGGTTTTTCCTAAAACCATTATAGGTTAACGACTTGAAGACTTCATTGGGATTCTGAAGCCAGACCCAACTATTTTCTATGTAGTTGTGTGTTCTGATCTTACTTGTTCTATCGTATTGAGTACTATCTTCTCTAAGATTTGCTCGAGATTTATCTCCGATAGGTAAGATATAAAAAGTAATCACAAAGCTCTCCATCTCATTCTTTGTGATTCCACAATTCCACAATAATTTGTTCTACTACCATATAGTTAAGTCATTGTGAGGTGATTGATATTTCTAGGTTGTTCTTCGGGAATATAAGAGAGGATTATCAATTGGTTCGTATTCACCTTGATTTATCAAAAGACGGAACAAAAACTTCATAGATATTTCTGTGGGAGACACATTGTTAGAGCACTGCCCGGTCGAACTCGCAAGCGTCGCTATCTCAAGCTTGTTTGCCAAGTTTAGTTGCCAAAACTATAAGTCTTGATTTCTAGTCTACTTATAGCTAAGTCTCGGACTAGGATAGTAAGTGTAGTTGAGCTCTAGACTCCACGACGCTCATCATGCAAAGACGAAGAACTACTCAAGGAACTGGTGGATCTTCATCGACAAAAAGGTATGTGGAGGCTTGAACTTATCTATCACTCAAAAGTATATCTATTTTATCTCCTATCTTGAGATAAAAGTCGTATTGCTATATATACTTCGATTATACACATTTGCTATTTCGAGCCGAGTTTATCTCGCTTATCTATTTCTCGAAATATGTGTTGGTAAGCTTTTGCTTTGGCCAAGTTCATCTTTACAAGTGACGAAAGTCATATTGATCATTTCAATATCTTGAAATCGCTTTGATGAAAAATAGTGTGTGAATAACCTCTATTTAACATCCTATAAGAATGTTAATGATTGAAATGAGAGTTAAGAATATATAACCTTGAATGGATATAAACATTGTATGTGAACTCATACTTGTGTAAGTCCAAAATCCTTGAACCCAAGTATGCGTACTTTACTGGTTTAGGATGTCCGGAAGCTAAGTATGCGTTTCCGTACACGTATTGCCGGAAGTTCACATCCCGTGAATTTCTGCTGGAGTTTATGAACTGGAGAAAAACTCAATCCGGGTACTTAAGTATGCGTAAAGGTATGCATACTTAAGTGGGTTATTTTCTAAAAACGGTTTATTCGTGAACTAAGACATATATAAACTAAGGAATGCAATCTTTGCAAACCGTGTCTATAATGTTCATAAATCGATTCGAGTGAATCAAAATTGTTTTTGCTTCGATTGTGTCTTATATATTTCTATGAGATCTAAGCAATTGAACAACTCTCTAACTAGTTCTTTTGAGTCATTTGAACTAGTTATGGTGAAGATGAATAAGGTTGATGTGAAAGTGCTCATATGGCTAACCATTGGTTAACTAATGTTGAACCAACTAGGTTGACATTTAGGTACGGTTACTCAAACCTAAATGAAGTTACATTTCATTTGTGTATAACAAGCTAAGTTCGATCTAACGGTTGAAATATATTAGCTTGAACCTAATCAGGTTTTCATCTAGCGGTAAATATTGAATGCTTTGTTACCAAGGTAAAATAGATTGCAAACCCTGATTTGGAGATTATATAAAGGTGAACTCTAGCAACTGGGAAACCTAATCCCCAAACCTCTTGTGTGATACTAGTTGTATAAGCTAGAGTTGATTCTCCTTTAACCTTAGGTTTCTACCGAGACCCTGTAGGTTAACGGCCTGAATACTTCATTGGGATTGTGAAGCCAGACCCAACTATTTTCTTTGTATTTGCGTGATCTGATCTTGCTGTTTCTATCGTGATTGATTGCAATCGTAAGATTGGATTCAGATTAATTTCTCTGATAGGCAAGATATAAAAGTAGTCACAAACATCTTCGTCTCATCGTTTGTGATTCCACAATATCTTGTTTCGCTAGTCGATTAAGATTATTGTGAGGTGATTGATATTTCTAAGTTGTTCTTCGAGATTATAAGTCCAGCATATCAATTGGTTCATGTTCACCTTGATTTATCAAAAGACAGAACAAAACTCGTAGGTATTTCTGTGGGAGACAAATTTATCGATTCTTGTAGACTTTTTTTGTGTGATACAGATTTGTTTATTAAAGTCTTCGACTTTGGGTCGTAGCAACTCTTAGTTGTGGGTGAGATCAGCTAAGGGAATCCAGTGCGTAGTATCCTGCTGGGATCAGAGACGTAAGAAGCGCAATTGTACCTTGGATCAGTGTGAGATTGATTGGGGTTCAACTACAGACCAGACCGAAGTTAATTTGCAGTAGGGCTAGTGTTTGTAGAGGCTTAATACAATGTGTGTTCAATCTGGACTAGGTCCTGAGGTTTTTCTGCATTTGCGGTTTCCTCGTTAACGCTTGGGAGTTCGACCGAGCAATGCTCTAACAATCTACCCCTTTGTCAATTTTAGTGACAAAACTATCAATACATATGGATTACAAAATAAATAAAAACTTTGTAGCTTCTCGTCCACATGATTGATCTCCTTGGTGCTTCAACATTATTTTAAAACTTTGTATTTCCCAAGTGCTCCCATGATTCCATAGATGTTCAGTTCCGCATCATAGTTGTTGAAGATCCGTAGCCATAACAATGAGAAAACAAAATCTCTCGATCATTGTTATACGGTGTCATAGTATTATTACACGGTATCAAAGTTCAATTGTATCACAACTTCGACAATAATACTATGGTGATATGTATCACTCCCCCTTAGTCAATACTTTTATCTCAACATGAAAACCACTCCCCCATACGTAATGATCCGAAAATCATATGTATTTGTAGTGTGAACTACACATTAATTCTCCCCCTTCTTGTCAATAAAATTGGCAAAAGTACGAAAACGGGATCCTAATGAAATTTTCACGGAGATGCTTCAAGACCAAGGAAAAGTACATATCAACTTTGTTTAGATGCAATCATATAGACGAAGCTAAATGCATTCACCAAGGAGTTTATAAAGATACAAGATAACTCCTAAAATATTCCACAGCCGCACTCCCCACAAAGATATGGACATTAAGCGCAAGTTCAAAAGAACTCTCCCCCGTTAGATGTCCTTCCCGAAAGAACACTTCATTGGACACCAAAAATCACAAAGGAAATGATTTTGCATCCAAAATTCTTAATTAAATTAATCACAAGAGAACCCATGATTAATTTAATCGGAATACTCAACCAAGTTAACCACAAACTAATTCATGATTAGTTTAGTTGGAAATGCTCACATAAGAATACTTATGGATCCGCACAGTATATACATAAAATATGGATCAGGGAAGATCAATACTGCGGAATGGACAAAGATTCATTTTACTCTCATCACTATTTGCATAATGACATATAATAGACATAATCTTTATAATCAAAAATGCATCCTATCTTCCATTAATTATTTGCATAACGACATAATAGGTTCAATTTTTGATTTGTAAAAAGTTCATCGATCTTTTATAAATACATGCATATCGACATATGAAGGAGATAACTTTTGACATCGTATGCGACAATCATAGTTCACGGACGCAAACACACATATCCCATAACATATTGCAATATATAAAACCATAAAGATTAATACTGCAAGCATCATCTTCCAAATCAACTTTAGAATTTAAATAAATAAATCTAAAAACATTGCAAGATGAAAACGTTGGACATAGCTATGTGTACTCACAATAATGGCTATTGCAAACCCTATATATCCTTCTTAAACAAAAACAAGAATAAAGATTATGTTAAGAAGTTTCCTAGAAAAAAAATAAGTCCATCTACCCAAGACGTGCAATAAGAGCTCGAACACAATCAAGTTCCTCATTGGCTTCCTTTAGTTTGATATTCACAAACTCAAGATTCTTTATTGCAATTGCAAATTGATCACGTACGACTTCAAAATCTTTAAGAAGATTTCCTACCAGTTGTGATGACATTTGGACTGGTTGCATATTTTCATGATCAATTGCATGATAGCAGTTTATAAGAACAGGGTTCTCGTAAAACTCAGCAATGTTGATTTCTTCCTTCTTGACTTCGTTCTTTCTTCCGTTCATAGTTTGCACCATTATCTCAAGAGAGACTATTGCCGTTACCGTATGAGTATATATCAAAGAAGAACTTCATGATATATATATGTACATGTATGAGATATACATATAAGGAAACCCTAGGGTTACTCGTTTAAGGTAATGGGTCGGGTATATAAACGCTCAGGTTGTGAAACATGTTTCAAACCATCAAACCAGTGGAACCTTAATTAAAAGGTTTTGACAGACGTAAATTGACAAGAGTCTTTAACAGCTTATCTGTCAATGAAAGAAGTGTTGAAGGTAAAACTTTAGTGATACGACAGAGTGAGAGTTTCTCAAGAGTTTTTATTGATCAACTATGCTTTATTATGATGAGGAATATAGAGAAGTTTTTAGACACGAAGGATTATTTTATTAACTAAACGTATACTATAACAACCATTTTTGTCAACAAGAGATGCTTCTTAAGACACATGTGCATCCTCATGCGATTGAAGAGAGGATACACAGTAAAGACTGGTTATGTGTAATATGAGCATATAACTCATCAACGTTTTCCTTCTTCTTCTTCTTCTTCTCATATGAATCATTAATCGGATTCACACGATTAGTCTCAATAGAACTTTCACAAGGAGAACAAGACATACCTGGAGGTGTTGTCTTCCTTAATTTTTTGATTTTATGCTTGAGACTATTTATACTGGTCCTCAAATCTGAAGCATGATTATTGATGTGTATATAATCATAGGCATAGACTTTTGACACATTGTGATCCTTGCCAATAGATGAGGATATTGAACCAACCTTCTTCCTTTGATGTCTTTTATGCTTTACTAGGACATCAAACGACTTAGTTGTCCATATGAAAATTCTTTCCTCTGGGATTGTAGATAGAATTAGTATCATACATATAACTGAGAGAGGACTTATAACAGTACTCTTCCGGATTTGAGAGCATGATGTTCTCAGCGTGGAGAGAAACAGGCTTGATTGCTTCTTTTGACATCCATATGAGAATGTTATGAAGTTTTTCATTCATTATCCGAAAACGACATTTCCGTTCAATGTGACCTTTGTTTCCATAATAGTAGCAGTTGAAGGTAAAGTTTTTAACAGCTTTCCTACGCCCTGTTTTTGAAGTATGACAATCTTTGTTTACAGGAACATCAGCTGTAGTAGGTGATTTTCACATAGCGAGTTGTCATTAGCACAGACAAAATTAATCTTTCCAGTGCTTGGAGCGTCTATTTCTTTATAGCCCAGACCACATGTATCACGATGTTCTTTACATGCTCCTAACATGGAAGATAATTTTGTAGAGCTAGTGTTGAATCTTTTCAAATGCTCCTCTAGTGTTTTTACCTTGTCGACAGTTGTAGATAGATCATTCTTCAATGGTTTTTCTTTGGCGAGAAAAAAACATTCTCTGTCATTATAGTATTTCTGTTGAGAGCCATACTTTGCCTTTGATTCAGCAAGTCTTTCTTTCAACACACAGAAACTCTTCTGAAGTTTTTCACATTCAACAATCTTTCAATGGACTTATTCATCACAATCTTTAAGGATGGATTGTAAGAGTTTATAACCACTATCATATCTTTTAAAGAGTTTTTTGAGTTTTCTGTTTTCACGACAGAGAGGTAACATATATTCTGCCAGGAAGGCAGTTGATCCTTTTTTTCTATGATATCGTCAAAGAGTATGATATACTGCGAGATTTCCTCATCAATACTTGGTCCCTCGTCTGAGTCACTTTCATCTGAAAGTTCATCCAGTTGTTCATCTAGGCGATTTTCCCAGTTGACAATGATTTCTGACAGAGGGGAAGATATGAGAGATTTCTTGGAGGTCTCAATACTCTGAACTGTATCAAAAGGATTCTGATCTGGTTTTATGACGTTGGAGATATCACTACTGTCCATAGTGTCAGATCGCTATAAATACGGACTTTTAAGGTCTTGAACGTGTTTGCCTGCTCTGATACCAATTGAAAATGCGGGGGTCTAACAACCTCACCCAATATTTCGATTAGAAATCTGTATGGACTAACTCTAATATACTTTTAAGAGAATCAACTAGATAGTCAGACTCAATCTTAATAAAAAGTATATCAAGGAGTTAATATCTCAATCTCTTGATTTGATCTATACTCAAACAAATAGAAATCTGCGAGTCTTTATCAAATACAAGAGATATAAACTTGGATGGTACCAAAGACCAATATCCAAGGATCAATCAATTTCCAATCAACATTCAATGTTGGATTTCACAATTGATCGATAAAACGCACAACCTGTGATATTTCAATTATATAACCAAATATAATGCGGAACAGAAACAACACAGACACCAGAAGTTCTGTTAACGAGGAAACCGCAAATGCAGAAAAACCCCGAGACCTAGTCCAGATTGAACACCACACTGTATTAAGCCTCTACAGACACTAGCCTACTACAAACAAACTTCGGCCTGGACTGTAGTTGAAACCCAATCAATATCACACTGATCCAAGGTACAGTTGCGCTCCTTACGTCTCTGATCCCAGCAGGATGCTATGCACTTGATTCCCTTAGATGATCTCACCCACAACCAAGAGTTGCTACGACCCAAAGTCGAATACTTGAATAAACAAATCTGAATCACACAGAAAAGTCTACTGTAACAGATAAATCTGTCTCCCACAGATAACCCTACGAGTTTTGTTCCGTATTTTGATAAAATCAAGGTGAACAGGAACTAATCAATAACGCGGACTTATATTCCCGAAGAACAGCCTAGAATTGTCAATCACCTCACAATAATCTTAATAGTATGGTAGCGAAACAAGATATTTCGGAATCACAAACGATGAGACGAAGATGTTTGTGATTTCTTTTTATCTTGCCCTATCGTAGATATAATCTCAAGCCAATCTTTCAATTGAACTCATACAATAGAAAATGGCAAGATCAGATCGCTTAACTACAAGAGAAGTAGTTTCGTCTGGCTTCACAATCCCAATGAAGTCTTTAAGTCGTTAACCTACAGGGTCTCGAGAAGAAACCTAAGGTTAAAGGAGAATCAACTCTATCTAAACCAACTAGTATCACACAAGAGGTGTGGGGATTAGTTTTTCCAGTTGCTAGAGTTCTCCTTTATATATTTATCAAATCAGGGTTTGCAATCAATGTTAGATTAGTAACAAAGCATTCAATATTCACCATTAGATGAAAACCTGATTAGATACAAGCTAATATCTTTCAACCGTTAGATCGAAACTTAGCTTGTCATACACAAATGAAATGTATTTTATTTAGGTTTGAGTAATCGTACCTAAACGTGTACACTTAGTTGGTTCACAAATAGTTAACCAATGGTTAGCCATAAGAGCACTTCCATATTAACTTTATTCATCTTCTTCACAACTAGTTCAAATGACTTCAAAAGAACTAGTTGAAGAGTTGTTCAATTGCTTAGGTCTTTATACATAGACACAATTAAAACAAAATCGGTTTGATTCATTTGAATCAATTCATGAACAATATAGCCATGGTTTGCAAAGATTACATTCCTTATAATTTATTGTTTAAGTTCATGAACTACCGATTCGAGAAAATAACCAGATTGGGTACGCGTACCTTAGCAACCGGATTGAATTGGGTCTTGGTTTCCAAACTCAATAGAATTTTTCGGGTAGAAAAGTTCCGTCAGTACCCGTACGGGTACGTGTACCTAAGGTGACTGGTTTACTAGTTTGCAAACTACAAACTCAGCAGAATTTTCCGAGAGGAAAAGTTCCGCCAATACGCGTACGGGTACGCGTACCCAACCTGTATCCTTTACCAATTTCGTATGCACACACTTGGTTTCTGGTACATGGATTTATACACTAATGTGCGAACACACTATATATGCCATAATCTATAAATGGTTACATAATCTCAACTCTACATTTCAATCATTGAAACGTTCTTCTATAATGTTATAATAGTCGTTATTCACAACTATCGTCATCAAAGCAATTTTCAAGAGATTGAAACGTCATCGTGACTTTCGTCACGGTTAAAGATGAAAATGGTTAAAACGAAATCTTACCAACACATATTTCGAGAAATAGATAGGCGAGATAAACTCGGCTCGAAATAACAAATGTATATGTATGTAAACTATCATACTTATACGACTTTTGTCTCAAGAGTAGGAGATAGAGTAGATAGAATTTTGAGTGATAGATAAATTCAAGTCTCCACATACCTGAAAAAGCAGGGGTCTAACAACCACACCCAATATTTCGCTTAGCAATCTGTATGGAAAAACTCCAATATACTTTCTAAAGAATCAACTAGACAATCAGACTCAATATAGACAAAAGTATATAAAAGAGTTTATATCTCAATCTCTCGATTTGATCTTTACTCAAGCAAATAGAAATCTGCGAGTCTTTATCAAAAAGAGATAACTTGGATGGTACCAAAGACCAATATCCAAGTGTCAATCAATTTAAATCAACAACCAAAAGGTCGGATATTCTAATTGATTGAACTAACACACAACCTGTATTATTTTAATTATAAAGATAAAACAATATAATGCGGAAACTGAAATAACACAGACACCAGAAATTTTGTTGACGAGGAAACCGCAAATGCAGAAAAACCCCGGGACCGAGTCCAGATTGAACACACACTGTATAAAGCCCCTACAGACACTAGCATACTCCAAATTAACTTCGGTCTGGACTGTAGTTGAACCCCAACCAATCTCACACTGATCCAAGGTACAGTTATGCTCTTACGCCTCTGTTCCCAGCAGGATACTGCGCACTTGATTCCCTTAGCTGATCTCACCCACAACTAAGAGTTGCTACGACCCAAAGTCGAAGACTTTAATAAACAAATCTGTATCACACAGAAAAGTCTACGGTAATAGATAAATCCGTCTCCCACGAATATACCTATAAGTTTTGTTCTGTCATTTGATAAATCAAGGTGAACATGAACCAATCAATAATACCAGACTTATATTCCCAAAGAATAGCTTAGTATTATTAATCACCTCAAAATAATCTTAATCGACGCAGCGAAAAAAGATATTCTGGAATCACAAACGATGAGACGAAGATGTTTGTGACTTCTTTTCTATCTTACCTATCGGAGATATAAAATCTCGAGCCAATTATTTCAATCGTACTCGTAACGATAAAAGATGCAAGCTCAGATCACACAACTACAAGAAGAGTAGTATCGGTCTGGCTTCACAATCCCACTGAAGTCTTTAAGTCGTTAACCTAGTTTAGAAGAAGAAACCAAAGGTTAAAGGAGACT
Source organism: Papaver somniferum (assembly GCF_003573695.1). Taxonomy (NCBI): domain Eukaryota; kingdom Viridiplantae; phylum Streptophyta; class Magnoliopsida; order Ranunculales; family Papaveraceae; genus Papaver; species Papaver somniferum. The sequence continues at coordinate 154,126,968 of NC_039360.1, read as the reverse complement.
CGGCTCTAGCTTAGCAACTAGTACCACACGTAAGGTGTAGGGATTAGGTTTCCCAGTTGCTAGAGTTCTCCCTTATATACACTTTCAAATCAGGGTTTGGAATCAATGTTAGATTAGTAACAAAGCATTCAATATTCACCGTTAGATGAAAACCTAATTAGATTCAAGCTAATATTTCTCAACCGTTAGATCGAAAACTTAGCTTGTCACACACAAATGAAATGTCCAATTTTGGGTTTATGAACCGTACCCAAACATTAACATTTGTTGGTTCAACAAGTCAACCAAATGGTTAGCCATATGATTACTTTCATATCAACCATGTTCTTTTTCACCATAACTAGTTCAAATGACTCATATGAACTAGTTAGAGAGTTGTTCAACTGCTTAGATCTTATGTAACTACACAAGACACAATCGAAGCAAAATCGATTTGATTCACTCGTATCGATTCACAAACTTTATATCCACGGTTTGCAAAAGCATTCCTTAGGTTATTTAAACATTAGTTCAAGAACAACCGACTTTAGATATAACCTGCTCAAGTTCGCGGACATAAGCTCATGGAAGGAGTTCACAAACTCCAGCAGAAATTCTCGGGTCGAGAACTTCCGCCAGTTCGCGGACTTGGATCACGCCACTTCCATTTCTCTTGATCAACAAAGTTCGCAAACTTTGGTTCAAGAAATAAGAACTTATACATATATGTGTTTCCACAACAATGCTCATATCCTACCAACGGTTATGTAATCTAAACTTTCATTTCAATCATTGGATCATTCTCAGAGGACGGATATAGCCGTTATTCATAGACCATTTTTCGTCAGAGCAATTTTAAAAGTGATTGAAAATAACATGACTTTCGTCATTAGGTAAAGATGAATTCGGCTAAAGCGAAAGCTTATCAACACATATTTCGAGAAATAGATAGGCGAGATAAACTCGGCTCGAAATAGCAAATGTGCATGATGAAAGTCTATATATCAAAATGACTTTTGTCTCAAGAGTAGGAGATAGAATAGATAGACTTTTGAGTGACAGATAAGTTCAAGTCTCCACATACCTTTTAGTCGATGAAGATCCACCAGTTCCTTGACTAGTCCTTCGTCTTTGTATGATGATTGCCATGGAGTTCTTGAGCTCAACTACACTTTCTATCCTAGTCCGAGACCTTTAGGTATGTAGGCTAGAAATCAAGACTTATAGTTTTGATCACTAACATTGACAAACATGCTTGAGATAGCAACGCATGCGAGTTCGACCGAGTAATGCTCTAACAATCTCCCCCTTTGTCAATTTTAGTGGCAGAACTATTAATACATATGGAATACAAAAATAAATAAATTAACTTTTGTAGCTCCTATTCCACATGTCTAATCTTCAACATTACTCGAAATCTTCGTCACTTCCAAGTACTCCAATGATCCCAAAGGTTGTAAGTTTAGCATCATCGTTGTTGAAAATCCGTAGATATAACAACAAGAAAACAATAGTTCTCAATCATTGTTATACAGTTTCATAGTATCATTACACAGCGTCAAAGTTCAATTTTTATCACAACTTCGACAACAATACTATGGTGATATGTATCACTCCCCCTTAGTCAATACTACATCTCACATGGAAACCACTCCCCCTTACATAATGATCCGAAAACCATATGTATTTGTAGTGCGAACTACATATTAATTCTCCCCCTTTTTGTCAATAAAATTTGCAAAGGTACAAGAACGGGATCCTAATGAAATTTCCGAAAGAGACATTTCTTGACCAAAAGAAAGCAAAAATAGCAACTTGTTCTTTAGATGCAATCATAAAGCCGAAGATAAATGCATTCATCAAGGAGTTTATAAAGATACAAGATAACCCCTATAATATTCCACAACCGCACTCCCCACAAAGATTTGGAAATCAAGCACAAGTTCAAAAAGAACTCTCCCCCATAAAATGTCATTCCCAAGGGAACAACAAGAGCGACTTTAATTTCGAAAGAGAAAAGAAGGATTTCTTTGGACATAACAAATCACATACAAGTATGAATTTGAATCCAAAATATTAAATTAACCACAAGAAGTTCATGATTAATTTAACCAAAAATGCTCAACACAAGGAAACTTATGGAGTCTTAAGAACGCTCAATTAGATTAATCACAAGTAAACCCATAACTAATCTAATCGAAATACACAATCAAACTAATCATAAAAGTAATCAATTTAATTGGTCATACTCACATAAGAGAGTCTATGAAGCAATGACTAAGTTAATCATGAAAACAATCAACCCAGTCATGAATGCTCAAACATAAGAATTCTTATGGAGTCATAACTAAATAACCAAACAAGATGATTAAATTAGTTGAAAATGCTCAACATAAAGTACCTTACGGAATAACAACAAGGCTAATCATATAAATAATCAACTTGGTTGTTTAATGCTCAACATAAGACACTTTAAGGAGCCTCACAGTAATAAATAAAATATGGATCAGGGAAGATCAATTACTGCGGAATACACAAGGATTCATTCTATTTTCCATCACTATTGCATAACGACATTCAATAGACATAATCCTTGCAAACAAAAGATTTTAAACTATCTTCCATCAATAAATGACAATATAGGCTTAACTTTTGTATTTGTCAAAAGTCCATTCATTCTTTCATCAATACATGCATATCAATTCATGAACGACTTTATTTTTGACAAGATATGGGACAATCAAGTTCACGGACGCAAACACACATATCCCATAACAATATTGCAATATATAAAACCATAAAGATTAATACTGCAAAAATCATCTTCCAAACAATTTAGAATTTAAACCAATAAATATAAAAACATGAAGATGAAAACGTTGGACATAGCTATGTGTAATCACAATAATGGATATTCCAACCTCTAGTTATTCTTCTAACAAAAACAAGAAAATAGAAGATTTACTAGAAAAATAAAAGAAATCAACAAGCTAGGGAAAAAAAGCAGACTCCAGTGCCATGGCCGAATACGAACTAGTCAAATAGACGGTTCAGGATCCTCACGAGTCTTGATGTCTTTGAGCTTGTGATTAGCAACATCCATTGCATCTTCAGAGAAGAGATTCTCTTTGTGAAGATCATTGATGTGAGATTTTATGAGACCAAGGTCAGATGAAACCTTTTTCAACTCAGTTTTCAACACATCAAGACTTTTCAGAGTATCAACAAGCTGCAGTCTTGCTTCCTCGAAATACTTAAGAAAGTCATGGACCACTTCAGCAGAAATCATATCATCCTTCTCAACATTCTCATGAGTATACGTATAGTAACACGAGGCATTGGGATGATTTTCATCTACAAGGGTTCTTTTCTTCCTCCCTTCGGATTCAAAACCAATACCTTTATGAAGAAAGCCTTTAGCAAAACCACACGATTGTGAAGAGGACGACATTCTTGATAAACCAAAATAACCTAGAGTACGCAAACGTGACTCAAGGGTTTGGTATTTAAAGGTTTCTTAGGGGTTTCCAAACGGTTGACTCGTGATGGTAACAAGTGTACACATACGAATACAACATGGCCCATAAAGTATAAAACAACAAAAGAACTTTTGCTACATGAGAATTCATAAATGGCTCAATAAATTCCTTACCATAGGAGAAATTTAGAGCACACTTGTAGCTGCTCACAAAGATGCAAAAAAAATGCAAAGAGAGAAACGATAAAACAAAAATACATCCTAGGCAATATTGTTTGCAGGCACTAGTTTAGCTATAAACGATAAGAGGATAGCTCAACTAAGCAGAACACCAAATTGTCATAGTATACCTGATTTTTACACATCTTGCTCAACAGGATTTTTATGAGCAAGTTCTCAACCCTTGTGATTAATTAGCACAAGTATGAGCTCTGAGCTCATTAAAAGAACTGTGTTTATGATCGAGTCTCTTTTTCCTTCTGAATCTAGGGAGAGATTCCCTTTTATGTGAGAAATTATCATAAAACTTACTGTCATCGAAACATGAGACATAGTTAGAGTCCTTACCAGAAGAATTTTGACTTACGGAGGATGACAACCTGTCAAAAATTTCTTTATATCCCTCGATTATCTCTATCAGGTTATCATCAATTTTTCTTCTTTGTCCTAGAATTTCGTTCACATTAAGGGAAATGTTATTTCCAGAGGAAACGACTTGATCTTTCCTTGGACGATTCTTGTTAAGACTACTATTCTGCTTTAGAGCATTTGAGGAACTCATTGAACTGATCTTCCTGGTAACATACACAGGGTAAGTACGAAAACCAACTGGTTTAGACATACGAATGTCAGTTACACCTTTGAGAATTAAGTCTAAGGTGTGTTGAAGTTGAACCAAGGAGGTTTTATTCAACTTAGAGTTTCTCTTTTGTTTAGCAGAGCATTTTGCATCGCAAAAGAGGCATACTTTCTGATCACAAGAGTGATTAGACAAGGTAGTCTTAACAACCTCGTTAGGAGATTTATTTCTTCCATGTGATGTGGAACATCCTTGATTAATGGGAAATTCAGACACATTCTTTACACCAGGAAGGGATTCCAATTTTACTTCTGGAGCTGAAACGTTTTCAGGCGTAACATAAGTACTTGGTATATTAGACTGCTTAGAGCATCCTTGAATAGAGAGTTTACTCAAGTGATGTTCAATTTCTAAAGCATCCTTTTTGAGGCTAGCCTCAAGAGTCATACGTGAAGAATTATCTTCAGTATTTTTTTTGAATTTGCAGTCTCTTATTACACCAAGCAGAACATCGATATGATGTTTTAACCGATTAAATCTATCAGCTTGGATTCTAGCAAGATTTAGAATCAAGACACTCTCTTCAGCTGTTTCTCGTTCATTTGGAGAGATAGACTCTTTTGAAGGGTAATCGGAAATACTCATGTCGGAGCCTGTCTGTCTTGTTGGAACACATGGTTCGTCTATATTCGAGATTGAGGAATCTTTCTCTTTAATAGAATTAGACAAGACAGAGCATTTATTTCTGGTGACGCGTTTATCAGAGATACTATCGTCCATCCTCAGATAGCTACAAACACAGACTTATAAGGTCTTAAACGTGTTTCCAGCTCTGATACCAATTGAAAAAGCGACGGTCTAACAACCACACCCAATATTTCGCTTAGCAATCTGTATGGACAAACTCCAATATACTTTCTAGAGAATCAACTAGACAGTCAGACTCAATCTAGATAAAAGTATATAAAAGAGTTTAAATCTCAATCTCTCGATTTGATCTTTACTCAAGCAAATAGAAATCCGTGAGTCTTTATCAAAGAGAGATAACTTGGATGGTACCAAAGACCAATATCCAAGTGTCAATCAATTTAAATCAACAACCAAAAGGTCGGATATTCTAATTGATTGAACTACCGCACAACCTGTATTATTTCAATTATAAAGATAAAACAATATAATGCGGAAACTGAAATAACACAGACACCAGAAATTTTGCTAACGAGGAAACCGCAAATGCAGAAAAACCCAGGGACCTAGTCCAGATTGAACACACACTGTATTAAGCCGCTACAGACACTAGCCTACTCCAAATTAACTTCGGCCTAGACTGTAGTTGAACCCCAACCAATCTCTCACTGATCCAAGGTACAGTTATGCTCCTACGCCTCTGATCCCAACAGGATACTGCGCACTTGATTCCCTTAGCTGATCTCACCTACAACTAAGAGTTGCTACGACCCAAAATCGAAGACTTTAATAAACAAATTTGTATCACACAGAAAAGTCTACGGTAATAGATAAATCCGTCTCCCACGAGTATACCTATGAGTTTTGTTCCGTCTTTTGATAAATCAAAGTGAACAGGAACCAATCAATAATACCAGACTTATATTCCCGAAGAACATCTTAGTATTATTAATCACCTCACAGTAATCTTTATCGACGCAGCGAAAAAAGATGTTGTGGAATCAGAAACGATGAGACGAAGATGTTTGTGACTTCTTTTCTATCTTGCCTATCGGAGATATAAAATTTCGAGCCAATTATTTCAATCGTACTCGTAACGATAGAAGATGAAAGATCAGATCACACAACTACAAAAAAAAGTAGTATCGATCTGGCTTCACAATCCCAATGAAGTCTTTAAGTCGTTAACCGGGTTTAGAAGAAGAAACCAAAGGTTAAAGGAGAATCGACTCTAGCTTAGAAACTAGTATCACACGTAAGGTGTGGGATTAGGTTTCCCAGTTGCTAGAGTTCTCCCTTATATACACTTTCAAATCAGGGTTTGCAATCAATGTTAGTTTAGTAACAAAGCATTCAATATTCCCCATTAGATAAAAACCTGATTAGATTCAAGCTAATGTTTCTCAACCGTTAGATCAAAAACTTAGCTTGTCACATACAAATGAAATGTCCAATTTTGGGTTTATGAACCGTACCCAAACATTAACATTTGTTGGTTCAACAAGTCAACCAAATGGTTAGCCATATGATTACTTTAAAATCCACCATATTCTTCTTCACCATAACTAGTTCAAATGACTCAAATGAACTAGTTAGAGAGTTGTTCAATTGCTTAGATCTTATGTAACTACACAAGACACAATCGAAGCAAAATCGGTTTGATTCACTCGAATCGGTTCATGAACTTTATAGCCATGGTTCGCAAAAGCATTCCTTAGTTTATTTAAACATTAGTTCAAGAACAATCGACTTTAGATATAACCTGCTCAAGTTTGCGGACTGGATTCTCGGACTTAAGATCATGGGAGGAGTTCACAAACTCCAGCAGAAATTCTCAGGTCGAGAACTTCCGCCAGTTCGCGGACTGAGTTCGTGGACTTACTTGGCTCATGCCACTTCCATTTCTATTGATCAACAAAGTTCGCAAACTTTGGTTCAAGGAATATGGACTTATACATATATGTGTTTCCACAACAATGCTTATATCCTATCAACGATTATGTAATCTAAACTCTCATTTCAATCATTGAAACATTCTCAGAGGACGAATATAGCCGTTATTCACAGACCATTTTTCGTCAGACCAATTTTCAAAGTGATTGAAGCATAACATGACTTTCGTCACTAGGTAAAGATCAATTCGGCTAAAGCGAAATCTTACCAACACATATTTCGAGAAATAAATAGGTGAGATAAACTCAGCTCGAAATAGAAAATGTGCATAATGAAAGTCTATATATCAAAACAACTTTTTTCTCAAGAGTAGGAGATAGAATAGATAGACTTTTGAGTGACAGATAAGTTCAAGTCTCCACATACCTTTTAGTCGATGAAAATCCACCAGTTCCTTGAGTAGTCCTTCGTCTTTGTATGATGATTGCCATGGAGTTCTTGAGCTCAACTACACTTTCTATCCTAGTCCGAGACCTTTAGGTATGTAGGCTAGAAATCAAGACTTATAGTTTTGATCACTAACATTGACAAACATGCTTGAGATAGCAACGCATGCGAGTTCGACAGAGCAATGCTCTAACAATACCTTTTAGTCAGATGAAGTTCCACTGGTTCCTTGAGTAGTTCTTCGTCTTCGTAAGATGATCGTCGAGGAGTCTGGAGCTCAACTACACTTAACTATCCTAGTCCGAGACTTAGCTATATGTATACTAGAAATCAAGACATATAGTTTTGACAACTAAATTTGACAAACAAGCTTGAGATAGCAACACTTGCGAGTTCGACCGAGCAATGCTCTAACAAAGTGCATAGAGTCCTGCTGGGATTCAGAGACAAAAGGAACGCGACTGTACCTTAATTAATGTGAGATTGATTAGGGCTCAGCTACATTCCAATCCGAAGTTAACTTGTAGTAGTCTAGAGTCTGTAGCGGCTTAATAAAGTCTGGTGTTCAAATCTGGACTAGGTCCCGGGGTTTTTCTGCATTTTTGGTTTACTCGTTAACAAAACTTCTGATGTCTGTGTTATTTCTTTTCCGCATTATATTTTTATATAATTGAAATATCACATGTTGTGCGTAGTTCAATTAATTGGTAAATCCGACCTTTGGTTTTTGATTGAAATTGATTGACACTTGAACATTGGTCTTTGGTACCGTTCAAGTTGTTTCTCATAATAATCAGGCTCACGGATTCCATCTGTTTGATTTGCTGATTACATTGAGGAACAGAGATATAACTCTCGGATGTTTTTCCTTGATTGAGTCTGTCTGTCTAGTTGCTTCTCTTGGAATTATATTGGAGTTAGTCCATACAGATTCCCAAACGAAATATTGCGTGTGGTTATGAGACCCCGTGGTATCAAAGCAGGAAACACGATAAACCTAATAAGTTTGTGTTTGTTTGATTCTAAAGACTATCCATATGGGAAATCACTTTGGGAAACTTGTTCTGTGCATCCGTAACGCATACTAGAAATCCTCAAAGATTTTTCGGAGTTTATTCTTCTCAAGACCTCTGGTTTATCAAGATAATCTCACATCATCCAAGAAATTAGAAATCTTAGATGATGGAAAATAATCTAAAGGAAAAATTAAAGATTCCTTTAAAAAGGTTCGTTGCAGGAAGTGTATGAATAAAAGCTCAAGGATATGCCTCTCTAGACTGCTTATCAATCTTTTTGAGGAATACTATCGTGATGGATCAATTGATAAAGATATATTTATGGCTTTTGAAAGCGTTTTTAAATCTCTGGAACGGCTAATTTCGATTAAAGAAAAGGTTCGTACTGGTAAAAATTCTGGTTTTGTCATTCGTGACGTTCATTCGGGTATTGGCAACTACTTGGTCAAAATTGATAAAAAAAACATTTTTTCTGGTAATGTTGCAAGCTCCAGGTGTCAGAAAATCCTTCCTTTAATCATAAGAAAAATGAGTCAAAATTTTCAAATAAACCTGAGTATCATCATTACTATGATTATAGTTCTGGTACATTTCATAAATTTCGACCAGAAAAGGTGCATGAGAGTCACTCTGCCTACCTAGCCTCTTGGTAATGAGTTTGGCCTCACTCAATTTGTATATAACTTGAAACGGGGCAAGTAACAGTTTGATTTATTCTGTTTCTTTGTACTATGGGTTAGTTTAGTCTTTGAAATTTATTTTCCTTAAAGAAAAAACTTGCTTGATAGAATGTTTCTGTCCACCTGAGGATAAATTATGCTTTGTAGTCTTGTACTGTAATTTTTTATCACACTATTTCAACTCTTCTCAGTGTGCGAACCTCTTGGTTCTGGATTTAGAAATGGAATCTTGTTTCCCTTTATGGGTTACCGAACCAGTACGGGTCCAAGCCCACTACCGGTTTTCTTTTAAGGGTTCCAGTACGCGTACCCTTCATCTTCTTCATCTCTTTGTCCGCGTTCGTGAACAAGGGAGATTCTAGGGTTCACTCACCATCTTCATTAATCTTTTTTTGGAGATCAAAAAGGGACAAAGGCTTGTCATTATCTTCAAGGAGCATTTCAAGTAAGTTTTTCTCTTTCTTATTACTCTAATTTTTTAGGGTTCATGGGGAAAATCAATAATGATGATAAGAAGATGTCAAAATATCATAATTCTTCTCTTATGGGTATGAACATCCCAAGTGACCAAGATTCTATTAGAATTAGATTCATCAATGATTCTTGTAGTGAGACCTTTGAAAAGATCTCTTTTAGTGGTTTCATTCTAGAAAACAAATTGGAAAAGGAAAGTGGTCATAAAGAAGATTTGATGTGTTTTGAAAAATATAACCTTGGTAACATCTTTAATGGTCTTGGTGAAGGCTTTGACACTCTCACAAGAATCTTTTATGCTAGCATCCATGATGTTAATCTTGATGACTTCGAATTCAAGACTATGATATATAGGAAAAGGATTCTTGTTGATAGAGAGTTGATTTCCATTGGGTAATTTTCTCCTTCCTAGAACAAAAGGAGAAAGATCATCATATGAAACCACTTCTAATGGTCTTTGTCGCAAGAACGTTGATTGTTTGAAGGGAAATTTCCTACTCATTATCTTAGTCTTACATTGATTAGTTTCAGAAAACTTGGCATTTCTAATCTTTGTCCCTCCACCATTGAGAACTCTCGGTGGAGTCGTGATTTTGCGGAGTTAGTCTATTTCCTTGAATTGGTGCTCAAGGTCTTGATATTTATGGATTTATCATTCTTCAAATGGTCTCTATGATGTCATCCAAAAAGAAGTTAGGATTTCCATGCTTAATTGAGCAAGTATGTCGTGCACATTCCATTGCTCCCATTGGAAATTCTATCGGAACTCCCAAACTCGTCGTCCTTGTACTTTCAAACGTATGAAGGAGAATGCTTAAAAGAGACAAAGATGTGATTCCCTTGATGGTTCTTGTGATCCTACCACCTTGAGTATTCTTCACCAAATTCGCAAGGGTGTTTGTAAGATCAATTCCAAGGTAAAATGTGTGCAAGAACAATTATGTGTGATTCCTACAAAGTTTCCCGAAATCAAGGAAGAAATGGAAAAATTTCAAGCCTCTTGGATGGAGTCCGATGATGAAGATGATTATTGAACTCTTATTTTCATTTTGTCTAGGAAACTTCTTATGAGAATTTATTCTTGTGTTTTAAGAAGGATAACTAGGGTTTGTGATTACACATAGCTATTGCCAACGATTTGGAAGATGATTTTGTAATATTAATCTTTATTGGTTTTATATATTGCAAAAATATTATGGGATATGTGTGTTTACGTCCGTGAACTACGATATATATGTCAAAAGTTAAGTCTATTATGTCATTATGAAAATATTGATAAAATATGGAATGAACTTTTGTATACTTCGCAGTATTGATCTTTCCCTAATCCACTTCTATGAGAAAGTACTGCAGGCTCCATAAGTTTTCTTATGTTGAGCATTTCCGACTAAATTAATCATTAAGGTTCTCTTGTGGTTTAATTTATTCGAGTTTACTGGATACAAATTCATGTGATCTGTTAATGTCCAAAGAAATCTTTCTTTTCTCGTGAAAGTAATGTCGCTCTTGTTGTTCTTTCGGGAATGACATTTTATGGGGAGAGTTCTTAACTGAACTTGTGCTTAATTGCCAAATCTTTGTGGGGAGTGCGTTTATGGAATATTGCAGGAGTTTTCTTGTATCTTTGTAAACTCCTTGATGAATACACTAAATTTGGACTATATGAAATCATTGAAACCAAGTTGATATGTTTTCTTTTAGTCATGAAGTATCTCTACGAGAATTTCATTACGATCCCGTTAATTTTTGTACCTTTGCCAATTTATATCGACAAAAAGGGGGAGAATTATTTTGTAGTTCACACTACATACATATGATTTACGGATCATTATGTAAGGGGGAGTGTTTTTCATTTTGAGATGAAGTATTGACTAAGGGGGAGTGATACATATCACCGTAGTATTATTGTCAAAGTTGTGATACAATTGAATTTGATGTTGTGTAATAATACTATGACATTGTATAACAATAATTGAGAACATATGTTTTCTTATTGTTATGGCTTTGGATCTTCAACAACTATGATGTTGAGTTGAACACGTTCAGAATCACATGAGTACTTGGAGTGACGAAGAATTCAAGGAATGTTGAAGAACCAAGGAAATCAAGCATTTGGATGAGAAGCTAAAATGTTTATTTTCATTTTCTGTTAGGGTTTTATCTTAATTTTCATGGAAAAACATCAAAACTCAGAAATGAATCCATCAGTTGTGGATCTTAATAACTCTGTTGAAGAAAGTCCATCAATAGATCTTGTTAATGGTACTGAAGATCGATGTGCTGTGTGTAAATATTCTTTGATTGGGCGTCTTGATTTACTTCGAATGAAATTTACTGATGTTGTATCTAATCTGAAATCTCAGTGGAATTAAGTTGGTCAATGTAAGATTATACCATTGGGGAAAGGTTTCTTCACAATCAAACTTGATAATGAATGAGATCAAAATCATATCAAAGCTGGGAACTGGGAGGTTTTTGATCAAACTTTATGGATTCGTAATAGGATACCATATTTTCGTCCAGAATTACATTGAACATCTACTGCAACGGTTTGGGTCCATTACCCTGGTATGAGTTTGGAATATTGGGATGAACATACATTGTTTACCATCAGCAAAGCATTGGGAGATCCAGTTAAAGTAGATGAGGCTACACTAAATTTTGAGAATGGATTGTATGTTAGAGTTCTTATTAAAATTGATTCAGCAAAGAACATTCCACATAAACTATGGATTAAAACTAAGTTTGGTGGTTTTATGCAAGATGTTTTACTTACAAAGTTGCCAAAATTTTGTCATCACTGTAAAATTGTTGGTCATTTACAAAATATATGCAGAGTGAAGATTTCAGCTGAAGTAGAAGAAAAGAATAGTCAAACAAATCAAAGGGCTGCAACAAATAATTTCAAGTTATTTTCTCCTGAGAAGCCTACTGACAAAGGAAAAAATACTTCATCTACTTCAAATGTTGCAGCAACACCACAAATAGCATCTCAGAAGGAACAAGTAAAGTTTGATATATGTTATACTCGAAAAAGCGGGGGTACAACAACCACACCCAATATTTCGCTTAGCAATCTGTATGGACAAACTCCAATATACTTTCTAGAGAATCAACTAGATAGTCAGACTCAATCTAGATAAAAATTATATATAAGAGTTTATATCGCAATCTCTCGATTTGATATATACTCAAGCAAATAGAAATCTGCGATTTTTTTATGAAATACTAGAGAGATAACTTGGATGGTACCAAATACCAATATCCAAGTGTCAATCAATTTAAAACAACAACCAAAAGGTCGGATTTTCTAATTGATTGAACAACGCACAACCTGTGATATTTCAATTATATAACAATATATAATGCGGAAAAGAAATAATACAAACACCATAATTTTGTTAACGAGGAACCGCAAATACAGAAAAACCACGGGACCTAGTCCAGATTGAACACACACTGTATTAAGCCGCTACAGACACTAACCTACTTCAAACTAACTTCGGTCTGGACTGTAGTTTAACCCCAATTAATCTCACACTGATCCAAGGTACAGTTATGCTCATACGTCTCTGATCCCAGCAGGATACTACGCACTTGATTCCCTTAGCTGATATCACCCACAACTACGCACTAATAAACAGATCTGTATCACACAGAAAATTTTACGGTAATAGATAAATCCGTCTCCCACGAATATACCTACGAGTTTTGTTCCGTCTTTTCATAAATCAAGGTGAACAGGAACCAATTGATAACCCGGACTTATATTCCCGAAGAACAACCTAGTATTATCAATCACCTCACAATAATCTTAATTGGTGCGGCGAAAGAAGATATTGTGGAATCACAAACGATGAGACGAAGATGTTTGTGACTACTTTTATATCTTGCCTATCGGAGATAAAGATCTCAAGCCAATCGTTACGATTGTATCAAAACGATAGAATCAGCAAGATCAGATTACACAACTACGAGAAAGTAGTATCGGTCTGGCTTCACAATCCCAATGAAGTCTTTAATTCTTTAACCTAGTTTAGATAAGAAACCAAAAGTTAAAGGAGAATCGACTCTAGATAATACAAGTAGTATCACACGTAAGGTGTTGGGATTAGGTTTCCCAGTTTCTAGAGTTCTCCCTTATATAGTCTTTCAAATCAGGGTTTACAATCAATGTTAGCTTGGTAACAAAGCATTCAATATTCACTGTTAGATGAAAACCTGATTAGATTCAAGCTAATATTTCTCAATCGTTAGATCGAAAACTTAGCTTGTTACACACAAATGAAATGCACGTTTCTAGGCTTGTGCGACCGTACCCGAACATGTACATTTGTTGGTTCAACAATAGTTAACCAAATGGTTATCCATATGAGCAATTTCATATCAACCATATTCTTCTTCACCGTAACTAGTTCAAATGACTCAAATGAACTAGTTAGAGTGTTGCTCAATTGCAAGGAAATCTTATGTAACTACACAAGACATAATCGAAGCAAAAACGATTTGATTCACTCGAATTGGTTCATGAACTTTATAGACACGGTTTGCAAAAGCATTCCTTAGTTTATTAAACACGAGTTGAAGAACAATTGTCTTTAGATATAACCAACTCAAGTTCGCGACTGGGTTCGCGCACTTAAGTTCCCAGAAGGAGTTCACAAACTCCAGCATATTTTCTCGAGTCGAGAACTTCCGCCAGTTCGCGGACTGATTTCGCGGACTGAGTTCATGGCTCTTGTTCCGGTTCTCTTGATCAACAAAGTTCGCAAACTTCGGTTCAAGGAATAAGGACTTATACATATATGTGTTTCCACAAAAATGGTTATATAATCTAAACTCTCATTTCAATCATTGAAACATTCTCAGAGGACGTTATATAGTTGTTATTCACAAACCATTATTCGTCAGAGAAATTTTCAAAGTGATTGAAACATAACTTGACTTTCGTCACTAGGTAAAGATGAATTTGGCTAAAGCGAAAGCTTACCAACATATATTTCGAGAAATAGATAGGCAAGATAAACTCGGATCGAATACCAAATGTGTATAAAAGTCTATATAGCAAAACGACTTTTGTCTCAAGAATAGGAGATAGAGTAGATAGACTTTTGAGTGATATATAAGTTCAAGTCTCCATATACCTTTTAGTCGATGAAGATCCACCAGTTCCTTGAGTAGTCTTTCGTCTTGTATGATGATTGTCATGGAGTTCTTGAGCTCAACTACAGTTTCTATCCTAGTCCGAGACCTTAGCTACAGTATGCTAGAAATCAAGACTTATAGTTTTGATCACTAACATTGAAAAACATGCTTGAGATATCAACGTATGCGAGTTTGACCGAGCAATGCTCTAACAATCTCCCCCTTTGTCAATTTTAGTGACAAAACTATTAACACCTATGTAATACAAAAAATAAATAAATTATCTTTTGTAGCTCCTATTCCACATGTCCAATCTTCAACATTACTCGAAATCTTTGTCACTTCCACGTACTCCAATGATCCCAAAGGTTGTAAGTTCAGCATCATCGTTGTTGAAAATCCGTAGCTATAACAATGAGAAAACATAATTCTCGATCATTGTTATACAATGTCATGGTATCATTATAGAGCGTCAAAGTTCAATTGTATCACAACTTCAACAACAATACTATGGTGATATGTATTACTCCCCCTTAGTCAATACTCCATCTCACATGGAAACCACTCCCCCTTACATAATGATCCGAAAACCATATGTATTTGTAGTGTGAACTACATATTAATTCTCCCCCCTTTTTGTCAATAAAATTGGCAAAGGTACAAGAACGGGATCCTAATGAAATTTCCGAAAGAGATATTTCATGACCAAAAGAAAGCATATATAAACTTATTTAGATGCAATCATAAAGCCGAAGCTAAATGCATTCATCAAGGAGTTTAAAGATACAAGATAACCACTATAATATTCCACAGCTGTACTCCCCACAAAGATTTGGCAATTAAGCACAAGTTCAATTAAGAACTCTCCCCCATTATATGCATTCCCGAAAAAACAACAAGAGCGACCTTAATTTCAAAAGAAAAGAAGGATTTTTTTGGACATAACAAATTACATACAAGTATGAATTTGAATCCAAAATACTCAATTAAATTAACCACAAGAGAATTCATGATTAATTTAACTGGAAATGCTCAACATAAGTGAACTTATGGAGACTTAAAAATACTCAATTAGATTAATCAAAAGAGAACCCATAATTAATCTAATCGGAATACAAAACCAAACTTATCACAAAAAGTAATCAATTTAATTGGCCATGCTCGACATAAGAAAAATTTCGGAGCAACAACTAAATAATCTAACAGGATGATTAATTTAGTTGAATATGCTCGATATAAAGTACCTCACGGAGCAACAACTAAGCCAAAACAATAACTCAGTCGATAGAGCTCAACATAAGACACCTTATGGAACAACACAGTATATACGCAAAAATTGTGGATCGGAGATCGACCTAATACCGTGGAATAAACAAGGACTCATTCTATTTTCCATCACTATTTTCACAATGACATACAATAGACACAATCCTTGTAAACAAAAGATTTTAACCTATCTTCCATCAATAATTGACATAATAGGCTTAACTTTTGTATTTGTTAAAAGTCCATGCATTCTTTTATCAATACATGCATATCGACTTACGAACGACTTTATTTTTGACAAGGTATGGGACAATCATAGTTCACGGACGCAAACACACATATCCCATAACAATTTGCAATATATAAAACCATAAAGATTAATACTGCAAAAAATCATCTTCCAAACAATTTAGAATTTAAACAAATAAATCTTAAAACATTGGACATAGCTATGTGTAATCACAACAATGGCTATTCCAAACTCTAGTTATTCTTCTAAACAAAACAAGAAAAATAGAAGATTTACTAGGAAAACTAAAAATCGACAAGCTAAACCAAAAACAGACTCCTATGCCAATGTCGAACACGAACTGAAGTCATATAGATGGTTCTGGAATCTCATGAGTCTTGAGATCGTTAAACTTATGACCGACAACATCAACTGCATCTTTAGAAAAGATATCTTCATTGAGAAGGTCTTTAATTTGTGCTTTCATGAGACCAAGGTCATACGTACCCTTTTCCAACTCAGTTCTTAACACATTAAGACTTTTCAAGGTATCAACAAGTTGCAGTTTTTCTTCCTGGTAATATTTAAGAAAGTCATGAACCACTTCAGCAGAGATCATATCCTCCTTCTCAACATCCTCATGAGTATAGGCGTAGTAACATGAGGTATTAGGATGATCTTCATCTACAAGGGTTCTTTGCTTCCTCCCTTCGGACTCAAAACAAATACCTTTAGCAAGAAAGCCTCTAACGAAACCACAAGCTCGTGAAGAGGACGACATTCTTGATAAACCAAAATAACCTGAATACGCAAAAGTGACTCAGAGGTTTGGTATTTATATGGTTTCTTAGGGAAGAAGACCTTTAGGGTTTCAAGGAATTGATTCGTAATAGTAACAGGGGTACCCGTACGAATGCAACTCGACCAAAGGAAAATCTTAAAAAAAGTTTTTGCTACATGAAAATTCATAAATGGCTCAATAAATTCCATACCAACATAGGAGTAATTTAGAGAACGAGTGTAGCAGGCCACATGGTTCCAATAAGAATTGCATAAAAAGAGAGAAACGATACTAGACACCACAAATACTTCTTAGGCAATATTGTCTGCAGACACTAGTTTAGCTATACACGATAAGAGGATAACTCAACTAAGCATAACACAAAATTGCCACAGTATACCTGATTTTTACACATCTTGCTCAACAGGATTTTTATGAGCAAGTTCTTAACCCTTGTGATTAATTAGCACAAGTATGAGCTCTGAGCTCATTAAAATAATTATGTTTATGATCGAGTCTCTTTTTCCTTCTGAATCTAGAGAGGGATTCCTTTTGATGTGAGAAATTATCATAAAACTTACTGTCATCAAAATACGAGACATAGTTTGAGTCCTTACCAGAGGATTTTTTCCTTGGGGGAATTGAAAACCTGTTGATAGTTTCCTTATTCCTTTCAATCATCTCCTTCAGGATATTTCTCATATCATCATTTTTGATCCTTTCTCCTGGAATCTTATTCACATCAAGGACAACATTATCATCTCTTTTGACAATAGGAGAGACTTGTTCCTTTCTTAAATGTATTTTGTTAAGACTTCTGTTCTGCTTCGAAACATTTGAGGAACTCATTGAGCTGACCTTCCTGGTAACATACACAGGGTATGTATGAAAACCAATTGGTTTAGACATACGGATGTCAGTTACACCTTTGCGGATTAAGTCTAAGGTGTGTTGAAGTTGAACAAAGGATTTTTTTATTCAACCTAGAGTTACCTTTTTGTTTACCAGAACATTTTGCCTCACAAAGGAGACATACTTTATGATCACAAGAGTGATTAGACAGTACAGTCTTAATAGTCTCGTTAGAAGATTTCTTCCTTCCATGTGTTGTAGAACACCCTTGACTGGAGGAGACTAAAACATCTTTTCTGGATGGAAAGGATTCTGATTTTACTTCTAGAGCTGGAATATTTTTAGGCGTAGCAGAAGTACATGATATGTTGGACTGCTTAGAGCATCCATGAATAGAGAGTTTACTCAAGCGATGTTCAATTTCGAAAGCATCCTTTTTGAGGCTTGCCTCAAGAGATATACATGAAGAATGATCTTCAGTATTTTCTTTAAACTTGCATTCCCTTACTACACCAAGGAGAACATTGATATGATGTTTTAACCGATTAAATCTATCAGCTTGGATTCTAGCAAGATTTAGAATCAAATCACTCTCTTCAGATGTTTCCGGTTCATTTAGAGAGATAAACGCTTTTGAAGGGTAATCGGAAAAACACATGTTGAAGCCTGTCTGTCTTGTTTGATCACAAGGTTCGTCTATATTTGAGATTGAAGAATCTTTCTCTTTAATAGAAATAGACGTGACATAACTTTTATTTCTGGTGACACGTTTATCAGAAATAGTACTCTTATCCATAGACTCAGATCGCTACAAACAAAGAGTTGTAAGGTCTTATAAACGTGTTTGCCTGCTCTGATACCAATTGAAAAATCGGGGGTACAACAACCACACCCAATATTTCGCTTAGCAATCTGTATGGACAAACTCCAATATACTTTCAAGAAAATCAACTAGACAGTCAGACTCAATCTAGATAAAAAGTATATCAAAGAGTTTATATCTCAATCTCTCGATTTGATATATACTCAAGCAAATAGAAATCTGCGAGTCTTTATCAAATACCAAAGAGATAACTTGGATGGTACCAAATACCAATATCCAAGTGTCAATCAATTTAAATCAACAACCAAAAGGTCGGATATTCTAATTGATTGAACAACGCACAACCTGTGATATTTCAATATTATAACAAAATATAATGCGGAAAAGAAATAACACATACACCAGAATTTTGTTAACGAGGAAACCGCAAATGCAGAAAAACCCCGGGACCTGGTCCAGATTGAACACACACTATATTAAGCCGCTACAGACACTAGCATACTTTAAACTAACTTCGGTCTGGACTGTAGTTGAACCCCAATCAATCTCACACTGATCCAAGGTACGGTTATGCTCCTACGTCTCTGATCCCAGCAGGATACTACACACTTGATTCCCTTAGATGATCTCACCCACAACTAAGAGTCGCTACGACCCAAAGTCGAAGACTTTAATAAACAAATCTGTATCAACCGAAAAGTCTACGGTAATAGATAAATCTGTATCCCACGAATATACCTACGAGTTTTGTTCCATCTTTTGATAAATCAAGGTGAACATGAACCAATTGATAACCCGGTCTTGTATTCCCAAAGAACAAACTAGTATTATCAATCACCTCATAATAATCTTAATCGACGCGGCGAAAGAAGATATTGTGGAATCACAAACGATGAGACGAAGATGTTTGTGACTAATTTTCTATCCTTCCTATCGGAGATAAATATCTCAAGCCAATCGTTACGATTGTACTCAACACGATAGAATCAGCAAGATCGGATCACACAACTACGAGAAAGTAGTATCGGTCTGGCTTCACAATCCCAATGAAGTCTTTAAGTCGTTAACCTGGTTTAGAGAAAAAACCAAACTTCAAAGGAGAATCGATTCTATCTAATACAACTAGTATCACACATAAGGTGTGGGGATTAGGTTTCCCAGTTGCTAGAGTTCTCCCTTATATAGTCTTTCATATCAGGGTTTGCAATCAATGTTAGCTTGGTAAAAAAGCATTCAATATTCACCGTTAGATGAAAACCTGATTAGACTCAAGCTAATATTTCTCAACCGTTAGATCGAAAACTTAGCTTGTTACACACAAATGAAATGCACGTTTCTAGGCTTGTGTAACCGTACCCAAACATGTACATTTGTTGGTTCAACAATAGACAACCAAATGGTTAACCATATGAGCAATTTCATATCAACCATATTCTTCTTCACCATAACTAGTTCAAATGACTCAAATGAACTAGTTAGAGAGTTGTTCAATTGCAAGGAAATCTTATGTAACTACACAAGACACAATCGAAGCAAAAACGATTTGATTCACTCGAATCGGTTCATGAACTTTATATCCACGGTTTGAAAACGCATTTCTTAGTTTATTAAACATGAGTTCAAGAACAATCGTCTTTAGATATAACCAACTCAAGTTCGCGGACTGGGTTCGCGCACTTAAGCTCCCGGAAGGAGTTCACAAACTCCAGCAGATTTTCTCGGGTCGAGAACTTCCGCCAGTTGGGGACTGGGTTTGTGGACTGAGTTCACGTCTCTTGTTCCGATTCTCTTGATGAACAAAGTTCGCAAACTTCGGTTCAAGGAATAAGGACTTATACATATATGTGTTTCCACAACAATGCTTATATCTACCAATGGTTATATAATCTAAACTCTCATTTCAATCATTGAAACATTCTCAGAGGACGTTATATAGTTATTATTCACAAACCATTTTTCGTCAGAGAAATTTTCAAAGTGATTGAAACATAACATGACTTTCGTCACTAGGTAAAGATGAATTTGGCTAAAGCGAAAGCTTACCAACACATATTTCGAAAAATAGATAGGCGAGATAAACTCGGCTCGAAATACCAAATGTGTATAATCAAAGTCTATATAGCAAAACGACTTTTGTCTCAAGAATAGGAGATATAGTAGATAGACTTTTGAGTGATAGATAAGTAAGGTATCCACATACCTTTTAGTCGATGAAGATCCACCAGTTCCTTGAATAGTCCTTCGTCTTGTATGATGATTGCCATAGAGTTCTTCAACTCAACTACACTTTCTATCCTAGTCCTAGACCTTAGCTATAGTAGGCTAGAAATCAAGACTTATAGTTTTGATCACTAACATTGACAAACATGCTTGAGATAGCAACGCATGCGAGTTTGACCGATAAATGCTCTAACAATACTCCAATTACATCAATAAGTCAACACATCACACCTCATGATCAAAACGCAGCTGTTAATCTATCTTCTGGTAGATTTGACACCCTTTATAATGTGATTGAGGAGGAAATAGAGATACAAATGAGTAAAAGAATGAAACACTTACTCCAGCAAAAATCTTACAAATTGCTGAAGAAAATGCAGTGGATAAAAGTGTCATTAATTTTATCAATGGGAAAGATGGTTCAATATCATAGGAAAGAGTTCCAACAACCTCTTGGTCTAGAGTGGTTCAAAAGTCATCCTCATCAAACACAAACTCCATTCCAGCTGACCAACAAAAGGAGGCAACAACTAAGGTAAAAGCTCAGCAAGTTAACAATAAATATAACTTTAGAAAGAATCAAGGAAAAGGAGGTACTATGGACTCTAGTTAGCAATTCGCTGAATGATTCGCGTATAATTCGGGAACGAACCGTATCACGTTTTATTCGCGTATGACCTTAACCCCGACCCTGATACGCGGCTTTTCTGGGCTTTCCGCATTATTCGCGTACTATTCGGATCCGCGAATAATTCGGCTTATTCGTTCGGTCCGCTTAGTGTATATTAATCTCTCGACCAGGACCCAGTTGGGTGAGTTCACCCGCAGTTTGACCGATTTTCGGTCATTTCCACAAATGCTTGGAAAAAATGAATGGGAAGAGTTCTGAACCTGTGACCAGTCGCTCCCTGAATGGCCTGTTCAACCACTAAGCTACGTATCTGTTGATGTTAATGTTGCACATATTATGAATATAGTACATTACAGTTCAAATTGCACTAGCCAAACATAATTTGTATCAAAAATGTCTTAACATACTATTTAATGTACGCCGAATTTTGTGTGACGAACTCATATTTCTAAAACCATTTATACACGTACGTATTTCGTTCTGTACTATTGCCGAATCATGAACCGTTGACCGAATAATAGACTGAATTTACAATTCGTAAAAACGAATAATACACGTATGTATGCCGTCCCGAACGTTCTCCGTACACCGAATTGCTAACTAGGCTAGGGACCTCCATTCCTTACAATGAAAGTCTTATTTTGGAATCTCAGGGGCCTTAGAAGACCTAGGGCTCAAGAGAAATTAAGGTCTTTAATAAATCAATTTCAACCTTCATTAGTTTTTATAGCAGAGCCTAAAGTAATTTGCAATGCGACATTCTGCGATAAGTTGAATTTACCAGGGATGCAAAATATGGTGATTCATAATTCAATTTTAAATAAAAAAGGTAACATTTGGTTTTTTTGGAATAAAATTTTTCCTACACCAACTGTAGTATCCGTGTCAAGTCAGATGATAACAGTCAACATTGGAGGCAATCTGGTTTCTGGTGTTCATGCCCATGTTAGTGCAGTGCAAAGAAGATTCTTGTGGTCTGAGATGGAAATGATAAGTGATTTAAATTTACCTTGGCCATCACAACAACAGGGGGAAAAGTTGGAGGAAGGCCTGCTAATACAAGAAACATGCTTGAGTTCAATACTTGCCTAGACAAATGTGAATTACATCAAGCTCCTAAATCTGGATGTGAATATACTTGGTCAAATTTTCAGCATGGCACTAGAAGAATTTTGTGTAATCTGAATAGAGCAGTATTTAAAAATTTGTGGCTTCAACAACATGAAGGGTGGGGATATAAAGTTGGTATGAGAATAACATCTGATCATGCTCCACTTTTGAGGGGATGTGCTAGCTGTCCAAAACCAAAAAATGTTTCACGAAAATTTCAAAAAATTTGGATTGATCATCCTAACTTTATGGATGTAGTCACTAATTGTTGGTCTGAAAATATAGCAGGTGATCCAGCTTTTATATTTCAAAGCAAATTTAAAAAGTTAAAGAAGGTGCTAGTAGAATGGAACTGGAAAGTGTTTGGTAATGTAAATGAGCAAATTAAAGAGGCTACAAAAGAAGTCCAAGATGCAATGAAGATATCTGATGCCAATCCCCTTAATGAAGAGCTTTTGGACAACTTAGTGAAAGCTGAAAACATTTTAAATTCAAAAGAGGTGCAGTTGAGTACAATGATGAAACTGAAAGCTATATCCAAATGGGTCAAAGAAGGGTCTGCCAATACAAGCTTCTTCCATACCAATATGAAGGTAAGGCAAGCTAGAAATATTATTAGTGAATTGGAGAATAGTAACAATGAAATTATCACATATCAAAGGAAAATTGTAGAAACTCTTATTAATTATTTTGAGGAAAAATTCAAGTTTAAGGAAGTGGAAATCTCAGAATCATTATTGAAGTAATTCCTACAGCAATAACAGCAGAAGATCAAGCTATGTTGGATGCAATTCCATCTTCTGAATAAATTAAGCTAATTCTATTTGAAATGGATCCAGATAGTTCTCCAGGTCCAGATGGTTCCTCTGGCAGATTTTACAGAGCATGTTGGAAAGTAATTCAAACTGATGTAGTAAATGCAGTTCAATTTTGTTGGAAATGAGGTTTATACCAAAAGTATTAAATTCAAATTCCCTAGTGCTTCTGTTAAAAGTTGAAGGTGCAAGATCTCCCCATCAATATAGACCAATTGGTCTCATTAATGTCAGCTTCAAAGTTTTCACAAAATCATCACAACAAGAATGTCAAGTCTTATGAATAAACTCATTTCTCCTCGGCAAGCAGCATACATCGAAGGGAGAAATATACAAGACCAAATAGTTCTTGCTTCTGAGATGGTCAATGAAATGAAGAAGAAAAGAAGAAGTGGTAACATTGGACTCAAATTGGACATATCCCAGGCTTATGATTCTGTGAGCTGGAAATTCTTATTTCAGGTGTTAATCAAATATGGTTTTTCAAATACATGGTGTAAATGGCTATGCACTATCTTTGAATCTGCAAAAGTCTCAGTTATGATAAATGGTGGACCTAATGGATTCTTCTCAGTGGGTATAGGTTTAAGATAAGGAGACCCTGTATCTCCTATACTTTTTGTGCTTATGGAAGATGTCCTTAGTAGAAATATATCAAAAATGGTAGCTGAAGGCAAGATCAATACAATGGTAATAAGAAAGAGAATCCATCCTTCTTATATGTTCTTTGCTGATGATGTTTTTATTTTTTGCAATGGAGCAAAGAAAAGCATTACGAATCTGATGAAACTCCTAGAAGAGTACCAGAAAAGCTCAGGTCAAGTAATAAATAAAAGTAAAAGCAAGATCTTTGTGGATGGAACAACTACTACAAGGGTATTGCAAATTAAAGAAATGGTACAAATGGAAGTAAGTACTTTACCTAAAAAATACTTATGAGTAATTCTACGATCTGGCAGAGTAAAAATTTCAACAGTATGGCCAATGGTGGAGCTAATGCAAAAGAAATTGGCTACTTGGAAAGGAAAATTATTGTCATTTAATGATAGATTAGTTCTCATAAAATCAGTACTTTGCAGTGTGCCAATCTATAGTATGTCAGTCTATAAGTGGCCAAAATCAGTAATCAAGATCTGTGAGAGAATAATCAGAAATTTTTTATGGTCTGGTGATGGTGAAACTAGAAAATACAAAACACTTTCATGGAAGAAAGTTTGTTCTCCTTATAATGAAGGTGGTCTGGGAATACAAAGATTGGAAGTTCTCAATAAAACATTACTGATGAAGATTCTATGGAGAATAATAAACTCTTAAGCAGAATGATCTCAATTCATCAAGGCTAAATTTCAAGACAGTCATTATCAATGGAAGAATAACTGGAAACTTTCATCCATTTGTCCTGGTTTGAAATGGTCATGGAATCACTTAAAGGAGAATATAAGATGGTGTCTTGGTGATGGACATGTGATATCTATTTGGTTTGATCCATGGATTAGCAATTCACCCCTTATAGAAGAAGTTCGATACACTGACTATATTAAAACTCATATCAACATGAAAGTGTCAGATTTAACATTAGAGGAGAATGGAGTATACCTGAGCAGATCAACCAAATGATTTCAAATTACACTTTACCTGAAATTGGTATTGGAGGAGATAGCTTAATATGGAAAGGAAAAATTGTTAGAGCATTGCTCGGTCGAACTCGCATGCGTTTCTATCTCAAGCATGTTTGTCAATGTTAGTGATCAAAACTATAAGTCTTGATTTCTAGTCTACTATAACTAAGGTCTCGGACTAGGATAGAAAGTGTAGTTGAGCTCAAGAACTCCATGGCAATCATCATACAAGACGAAAGATTACTCAAGGAACCAGTGGATCTTCATTGCCTAAAAGATATGTGGAGACTTGAACTTATCTATCACTCAAAAGTCTATTTATCTCCTATCTTGAGACAAAAGTCGTTTTGCTATATAGACTTAGATTATACACATTTGCTATTTCGAGCCGAGTTTATCTCGCCTATCTATTTCTCGAAATATGTGTTGGTAAGCTTTCGCTTTATCCAAGTTCATCTTTACCTAGTGACGAAAGTCATGACAAGTTTCAATCACTTTGAAAATTGCTTACTTTGACGAAAAATAGTTTGTGAATAACAACTATAGAATATCAACGTCCTCTAAGAATGTTTCAATGATTGAAATGAGAGTTTAGATTATATAACCATTGGAGGATATAAGCATTATTGTGGAGACACATATATGTATAAGTCCTTATTTCTTGAACCGAAGTTTGCGAACTTTGTTGATCAAGAGAACCAGAATGGTGGCGTGAGCCAAGTCCGCGAACTGACGGAAGTTCTCGACCCGAGAAATTCTGCTGGAGTTTGTGAACTCCGTCCGGGAACTTAAGTCCGTGAACCCAATCCGCGAATCCAGGTAGGGTATATCTAAAAACGATGTTTGTGAACTTATTCTTAAAAAAAACTAAGGAATGCAAATTGCAAACCGTGACTATATAGTTCATGAACCGATTCGAGTGAATCAAATCGTTTTTGTTTCAATTGTTTCTTGTGTAGTTACATAAGATTTCGTTGCAATTGAACAACTCTCTAACTAGTTCATTTGAGTCACTTGAACTAGTTATGGTGAAGAAGAATATGGTTGATATGAAAGTGATCATATGGCTAACCATTTGGTTGACTATTGTTGAACCAACAAATGTACAAGTTTGGGTATGGTTACACAAGCCTAGAAACATGCATTTTATTTGTGTGTAACAAGCTAGTTTTCGATCTAACGGTTGAAAGATATTAGCTTGAATCTAATCAGGTTTTCATCTAACAATGAATATTGAATGCTTTGTTACCAAGCTAACAATGATTGCAAACCCTGATTTGAAAGACTATATAAGGGATATGAGAGCTCTAGCAACCGGGAAACCTAATCCCCACACCTTCTGTGTGATACTAGTTGTGCTAAGCTAGAGTCGATTCTCCTTTAACCTTTGGTTTCTTTTTCTAAACCAGGTTAACGACTTAAAGACTTCATTGGGATTGTGAAGCCAAACCGATACTACTTTCTTGTAGTTGTGTGATCTGATCTTGTTATTTCTATCGTACGAGTACAATTGTAATAATTGGCTTGAGATTGATATCTGCGATATGCAAGATATAAAAGAAATCACAAACACTTCGTCTCATCGTTTGTGATTCCACAATATCTTTTTTCGCTGCGTCGATTAAGATTATTGTGAGGTGATTGATAATAGTAGGCTGTTCTTCGGGAATATAGTCCGGTTTATCAATTGGTTCCTATTCACCTTGATTTATCAAAAGATGGAACAAAAATCGTAGGTATATTCGTGGGATACGGATTTATCTATTACCATAGACTTTTCTATGTCATACAGATTTGTTTATTAAAGTCTTCGACTTTGGGTCGTAGCAATTCTTAGTTATGGGTGAGATCAACTAAGGGAATCAAGTATGTAGCATCCTGCTGGGATCAGAGACGTAGGAGCATAATTGTACCTTGGATCAGTGTGAGATTAATTTGGGTTCAACTACAGTCCAGACCGAAGTTAATTTGGAGTAGGCTAGTGTCTGTAGCGGCTTAATACAGTGTATGTTCAATCTGGAATAGGTCCCGGGGGTTTTCTGCATTTGCGGTTTCCTCGTTAAAAAAATTCTGGTGTCTGTGTTATTTCTTTTCAGCATTATATTTTGTTATATAATTGAAATATCACAGGTTGTGTGTTGTTCAATCAATTAGAATATCCGACCTTTTGGTTGTTGATTTAAATGATTGACACTTGGATATTGGTCTTTGGTACCATCCAAGTTATCTCTCTAGTATTTGATAAAGACTCGCAGATTTATTTTTGCTTGAGTATATATCAAATCGAGAGATAGAGATATAAACTCTTTGATATACTTTTTATCTAGATTGAGTTTGTATGTCTAGTTGATCCTCTAGAAAGTATATTGGAGTTTGTCCATACAGATTGCTAAGCGAAATATTGGGTGTGGTTGTTGTACCCCCACTTTTTCAATTGGTATCAGAGCATGCAAACACTCTAAACCTAATAAGTTTGTGTTTGTTCGTTCCTTAAAAATTTTCCCATGGGAAATTTCTTTGAAAAAATTGCTCTTGGAATTTGTAACGCACGCTAGAAGTCCTTAAAGGTTGCTCAAGGATTATTATGGTTAAAACCTCCAGGTTCACATGATAATCTCATTTCATCTAAAAAGGAAAATTTAGATGATGAGAACCAATCTAAAGGAAAAAATAAAAATAAGGAAAGATTGAGGAAACGCTCGTCATGCTCAAGGATATGGACCCTCACTAGATTAACTCTTGATCTCTTTGAGGAATACTATCGTAATGGAAGATCTATTTAGAGCGTTCGAAGGCGTTTTTAAAACTCTTAGAAAAACTTAAATCTGTTAAGTCTAAGAATCCTTCCGAAAAAGGTTCTGTACATGTTAAACCATCGAATAATATTGTACAGCCTAGCAATCAGAAGAATTTTCCTTCTAGCCAGAACAAACGAAGGATAAAAAGCTCGGACTGCCCTGATTATCATCAATACGTTGATTATATCACGGGGACTGTTCACACATATCAACCAGAAATGTTGCATGAAAATTCCTCTGCACATTATGCCTCTTGGTGACAAGCCTCGCACTACCCCATTTGTATATATCTTGGAATGGGGCAAGAAATGCTTGAGGTGTGTACAGTTTTGTTATTCTCTTTTAGAATACCAAATAAAGCTTTCTACTGCATCCATCGTTTATCACAAAAGTGTGTTGTCACCGGATGCATAACCTTTGATGTGCAAACGGCTAAGAAAATCCCACCTTCCTTATGTGGGTCGCGGTTCACAAACGGGTCCAAGCCCATTTTTGGTCTTATAAAGAAGAAGTTCGCGCACCCTCTTCTTCATCACCCGTCCGCGTACGTAAACCACTAGGGTTTTGTGTGTTTCCTCTATTGAAGCCTTCTGTGAGAAATTAAAAGAAAGGGTGTTCAAGATTCACTCCAAGTAAGTAAATTCCTCTTGTTCCTTTCAATTTCTTAGATCTCATGATGAATTCTAAGGGCTCAAAAAGAAGCTCCAAAAGCTCAAATACCTCTAGCATGGATTCTCCTTGTGACCAAAATTCTCTTAGGATTAGGTTTGTGGATGATTCTTGTGCTAGAATTTTTGAAAAGATTTCATCTAAAGGTTTTATCCTATAAAAGAAATTGGATCTCTCTAGTGGGCATGAAGAGGATTTAGCTTGCTTCAAAAATTTCAAGTTTGGAAATATGTTTGATGGTCATGGTCAAGGATTTGATTCTTTCACAAGAATTTTCTATGCCAACATTCATGATGTTGATCTTAATAAGATGGAATTAAAATCCATGATAAATAGAAAAAGATTTCTTGTTGATAGAGAATTAATTTCAAAGATTACCAACATTCTGTTGGGAAACGTGCGTCTTCCTAGACCAAGTGATGAACGTCCATCATGTGATGAAATCTCTATTGGGCTTTGTGGCAAGAAGGTAGCTTGGAATCAAGGAAAGTTTCCTACTAATGATCTTAGTATTGCGTTGATGGCATTTGGAAAACTTGGTATCTCGAATCTTTGTCCCTCCACAATTGAGAATTCTTGGTGGAGTCATGAGTTTGCGGAATTGGTCTATTTCCTCGAATCAGGTGTTCAAAGTCTGGATATTTGTGGTTTTATCATCTTTCAAATGACTTTGATGACTTCACCCATCAAGATGTTAGGTTACCCTTGCTTGATTGGTCAAATTTGTCGTGATCGTGGTTTTGACGCAATTGGCAACTCTCTCGGGGTTCCCAAACCAGTTCGTCCCTGTACCTTCAGACGCATAAGGGAGAATGTGTGCAAAAGACAAAGAGATGCTTCACTTAACGATTGTGACCCTACCACCTTGAGCCTTCTTCAAAAAATTCACAAGGGCGTGTATAAGGTCGATTCAAGGGTGAAGTGCGTACAAGAACAATTGTCATTGGTTACAACTAAGTTTCCCGAGCTCCAGGAAGAGTTGAAAACAATTCAAGCATCTTGGAGTATTTCTGATGAGGAAGATAATGAGTAAAAGATGATTTTATTTGCCTAGTAAATCTTCTATTTTTCTTGTTTTTTTTTAGAAGAATAACTAGAGTTTGGAATAACCATTATTGTGATTACACATAGCTATGTCCAACGTTTTCATCTTCATGTTTTTAGATTTATTGGTTTAAATTCCAAATTTGTTTGGAAAATGATTTTTGTAGTATTAATCTTTATGGTTTTATATATTGCAATATTGTTATGAGATATATGTGTTTGCGTCCGTGAACTATGATTGTCCCATACCTTGTCAAAAGTAAAGCCTTTCGTATGTCGATATGCATGTGTTGATAAAAGAATGAATAGACTTTTGACAAATACAAAAGTTAAGCCTATTGTGTCAATTATTGATGGAAGATAGGTTAAAATCTTTTGTTTGCAAGGATTATGTCTATTGAATGTTGTTATGCGAATAGTGATGGAAATAGAATGAATCCTTGTGTATTCCGCAGTATTGATCTTCCATGTTCCATATTTTATGTATTACTGTGAGGCTCCGTAAAGTGTCTTATGTTGAGCATTAAATGGCCAAGTTGATTATTTTTATGATTAACTTAGTTGTTGTTCCGCGAGATACTTTATGTCGAGCATTTTCAACTAAATTAATCATCTTGTTTGGTTATTTAGTTGTTGTTGCGTAAGTTTTCTTATGATGAGCATGACCAATTAAATTGATTACTTTTGTGATTAGTTTGGTTGTGTATTTCAATTAGATTAATTATGGGTTCTCTTGTAATTAATCTAATTGTATATTTTTGAGTCTCCATAAGTTCACTTATGTTGAGCATTTTCGATTGAATTAATCATGGGTTCTCTTGTGGTTAATTTAATTGAGTATTTTGGATTCAAATTCATACTTGTATGTGATTTGTTATGTCCAAAGAAATCCTTCTTTTTTTTCGAAATTAAGGTCGCTCTTGTTGTTCCTTTGGGAATGACATATTATGGGGGAGAGTTCTTAATTGAACTTGTGCTTAATTGCCAAATCTTTGTGGGGAGTGCAGCTGTGGAATATTATAGGGGTTATCTTGTATCTTTATAAACTCCTTGATGAATGCATTTAGCTTCGGCTTTATGATTGCATCTAAATAAGATGATATGTGTTTCTTTCTTTTGGTCAAGAAATATCTCTTTCGGAAATTTCATTAGGATCCCGTTCTTGTACCTTTGCCATTTATATTGACAAAAAGGGGGAGAATTAATATGTAGTTCACACTACAAATACATATGGTTTTCAGATCATTATGTAAGGAGGAGTGGTTTCCATGTGAGATGGAGTATTGACTAAGGGGGAGTGATACATATCACCATAGTATTTTTGTTGAAGTTTTGATACAATTGAACTTTGACGCTATGTAATGATATTATGACACTGTATAACAATGATTGAGAACTCTTGTTTTCAGTCCAGACCGAAGTTAATTTGGAGTAGGCTAGTGTCTGTAACGACTTAACTACAGTGTGTCTTCAATCTGGACTAGGTCCCGGGGTTTCTCTGCATTTGCGGTTTCCTCGTAACACAATTCTGGTGTCTGTGTTATTTTTTTTTCCGCATTATATTTTGTTATATAATTGAAATATCACAGGTTATGCGTAGTTCAATCAATTAGAATATCCGACCTTTTGGTTGTTGATTTAAATTGATTGACACTTGGATATTGGTCTTTGGTACCATCCAAGTTATCTCTCTAGTATTTGATAAAGACTCGCAGATTTCTATTTGCTTGAGTATATATCAAATCGAGAGATTGAGATATAAACTCTTTCATATACTTTTTATCTAGATTGAGTCTGACTGTCTAGTTGATTCTATAGAAAGTATATTGGAGTTTATCCATACAGATTGCTAAGCGAAATATTGGGTGTGGTTGTTGTACCCCCACTTTTTCACATACCAATTACCAGGATCGGTTACACCAATTAAAAATATCGATCATACCATATAAGTTGATTACTTAAGATCGGTTACACTAATAAAAGTCATACCAATACATAAGTCAGGCATTGTGACTAGTTTTACCAAGATACATAACAAGTTATGATCGGTTCTACTAACTCACGCATATTGGTAATCCAAAGATATGCAATGAATAACAGTACCAATAAGCCTAGCGATTTCCCTTTCGATTCATAAAACAAGTTCATGAATGTACTTCCTTCAAACAAATGTAAACATTGTTTCCTAGGATGAAATCTTCACCTTTACCCATACACATAATCATAATAGCATTCATACGATTATGTCGATGTCTTACATACGAAGTTCAAAAGATAAGCGTTATACTTCGTATTCTAATTCCTTAACACTATGTCTACTAGAGTATAATATTTCACATCTTTGCAGTTATGTTTTCAATATAGCATGACTTGAAAGATACGTTGGGAATGAAACGGTTCAAGTCAAAATATTATTAACCTCAAGAGGAAGGATGATGTCGTCGATGTAGCTTTTTACTTCTTCACATTCTTCAAGTCTTCGAGTAATACTTGTATGTCTCATAATCCTAATCTTTCTATCCTAACCTATACGAAGTTGGGTCTAGTATATAATCAAGCGACTCTTTGATTGAGTTTTGTTTCACTAAAATATGACAACCAAACTTGACATACCAACGCTTGGTGGGTTCAACCGAGCTATGCTCTAACAATCTCCCCCTTTGTCAATTTTAGTGACAAAACTCTTAATACATATGGATAAATAAATTACAAAAATTCATTATACATACGCTTGATTCCAAGTTTCAACAACACAATAACCTGCATATATTCAATCCATAAATTCCACTGTTGACATGTAAATAAAAAAGCTAATACTCCCCCTAAAGGTGAGAAAGGTAGATTTTCAATACGCACATCTTTGTTATTTCCCTTTTGTAGTCCAAATAACTACAATCATCATATGCTATGTTTCTCCCCCTTAGCCAATGCTTTACTCTTTCATTAGATATAACGTTTAAGCACAATTGTCCTTTCTTAAGTGATTACAAATCAGTTTGTTTACTCCATATATTTCTCCCCCTTTTTGTCACAAAATGACAAAGGTCCGAGCAAATACGAAAACCGAAAGGGTCTTACAAATCTAAAAGAAGTGTACAACCTATAAGAGTTAAGCACGAAGGTTTCAAATACCATTTTAGATAACCAATATCAAAACCGAAACTACAAGTAATTTGGTTTTAATATGTTATCAAGGAAACAATTGCCCGAAGCAATTTCCCCTAATAGTTTAACACATTGACTAAGAAACTTAGTTCCCTTGCTAAACTAATTGCACAAATACAATCGCTTATTTAGATAAGATCAAAATAAAGATCAGAATTAACTTTATTTTTCTCATCGGGCTCTAATTATTCAGACAATAACTTAGACCTTATACTTTAGACAACACAAGTATTAGGTTAGTTAACTAATATTTGTTGTCAAGGCATTCAATTAGACTTGAATAACCAAATCCTTTACTTTGATAAGTCTAACTAAGATCAGAATTAACTTAGTTTCTCTTATCCGGAATCGAATTGGACTAAACAAATGATCCCATATTTTGTTAAGCCATAAGCAATACATACAAACCAGATAAATTGACTTGCACAATTATTTTTCTTAACCGGAAGCAATTGAAACAAACATAGACATTAAAGCACCGCAATTGCACCGAAATTTCGTTAAGTCTAAAACAATTGATACCAAACAATAAAGAAGGATATCAAACCAGTTTTTCTTAACCGGAAACAATTGAATCACATACACATACATCCATACACACATAATGGAATCAACATCAATTGTACCGAATTTTGTTAAGCAATAGAAAAATATATGCAATAAACTCAAGCTTTTCTTAAACAGGAAAACGATTAACTAACAAATTCGTTACCTCAGATTTTGCATCCTCTTCTCCCCAGAAACATATATCATTAAGTGCAAGTTCAAGTTAGAACTCTCCCCCATTGTGTTGTCATCCTCTCGCAAGAACAAAAGAACAACAACAAAAGCAACCTTTACCAGAGAAAGGTTGAATCGGTTTTAACTTATGCGTGCCAATAGCAAAAGTTGAAAACCCGAAACACATATGCTTTTATGTTAAGCACAAATTGTTTCAACATATTGAGACTTTTCACATATGAGTTTCAATCGGAACACCTTATGATCCTTTGATAAAGCCTACCAACATGGGCTAGAACTTAATCCCGCTAAATCAAAAAGCCACACAAACCATAAGGGTTCACACATATGAGATCGAATATTAAGGTTAAGAAAACCGAAATCAAACGTCCCATAAACACATAGCAATAATATAAAGCATTCAAGCATAGGCTATGTAATCAAAATACTATCATAAGAAAAATTATAAGATAATAATTTATTCATAAATAATAGATAGTTTTATTCATAAATAACTCTTTCTGAATAAGATTCTTGAAATAAATCTTATACAAGTATTATAAGAGTATTATACAATTATTGAAATAAATCAAAAACTGATGTCTATTTTTTTTGGAGACAATTAATGGGTAGAACACTCCTTGTCATCAAGTACCTTTTGACAGTCTTCTTCTATTTCCGATTCTTGGTTCCAAAACTCTGATTCAATGTTCGAAACACCTTTAAGAGTTTCTGGATCTTTTCAAGCAGCAAAGGCCAAATGTTTTTAAAAACAATCAAGTTGTTTACCAAGAGTTTCAAGATAAACTAGAAGAGACTTGTTGTTAGAATTCGGTGAAATACTTTTAACAGTTTTATGGCAGGTTTGACCTCCAAGCATTTGACACATAGTCTTTTTAGAGACAACAGTAGTGCTTCTCAGGTCATCAAAGTCATCTCCCAAGATAAATTCACATATCTTGGTAATTATACATGGAAAACCAATATGTCTCTTGATTCCTGAAGATGAGATAGAATCTGATATCTTGATCATTTGGCTGACAATGATTCCACAAAGATCAATTTGAGGATCTTCTTTTAACAGAAAACAGACGGATTCTGCAAAATCCTTATCCCATACTGACTTATCTTTTGTACTTGCAAATAGAGTTGCTAAAACAAGTTTACTGAATACCCTTAGATGAAAAGGTATATCCTTTGTTGGTAGTCTACCATTTTCCCAGTCAATCGTTCTTCCAATGAGGCGTGTTGAAATGATATCGTGTTCAGTTTCAACTCCGGTAATCAGGTGATTACATTCCATACTTTATTCGATGATATTAGAAATTATTTTTCGATCGGCATAGTGGAATCCACGACCAACAAGTGTAAAAAAGGTAAGTTTTTTATGATCAACATTGTGAATATTAGCATAAAAAATTCTTACCATATCAGGTGAATATTTTTAAAAATCAAAAACCTTCCCCCAGTTCCGATCTTGAACAAACTTCACATAATCCTTATCTTGAACTTCTGGATCAAATCTCTTTTCAGCAGTAAACTCTATTATCTTGAGAGTATTGTATTTCTCAAAACATGATTTATTAATAAACTAGGTGAAATCATGCTTATATTCTATTTTGTTAGGAAATCTGATCTTTTCAATATCATCATATCTGATTCGGTTATCGGAAGATTGATTATTTCTTGATTTTTTTTTTCTCATACTCCCAAAATTCAGTGGAATATGAAGTAACCTAGTTTCGGTTCCGGACAATCTCTCCCCGACTGTTTGTGAAAACAACACAAAATAATCTTCTTTTATATGGAGAGAGAATGTCAAATTCCAGAAATAGCTGGTTTTAGGAAAATCTTCCAAAATCTGAAAACTTGACTTGTGAAGAAACAAATCCGATTTTGTATCTAGGTCTTTCTTTCAGAAAACCAATTTTTCATGGATTGGATCTATATTACGGAATGAACCTATATTTATGTCCAAAAATTTGTTTACTCTAATATTACCAAAACCTGATAATATTTTTTGAAATTCACTCAAGAATTTTTTGATAGAGTATACAAAAATATATTTGGTCATAACAAGATACTTGTTAAAAATATCTTTAGAATCATATTTCCAGTAACATTTTAAAAGATCACTTGCTTCATTAAAACAGTTGTGGAGTGTATGCAGCAGTCCACTGTTAATAGAATAATTAACTGAAAAATCATTCTTTGTAATATTACAAAGGTTCCAAAACCGCAACCTAATTAGTGATATATTAACAGACTTTGGTCTGACAATGTATATACATATATTTGGGTATCAAATCCAAAATATGTGTAAGATTCCAGATTTTTCAAATACAAGGTAGTCATGGTTCATACAATGAAATTTTTTATGGAGAATCTTAAGCAATTTCAACTCACAGCATGTCGTGTAGAGCATTATATCATAGTTACTCATCTTAGTAGTAATCCATACCATGAGATACAATTTTATGATATCTGAGAGATTATGTAGGTCACCCAAGACGTTTAAAACCATAATCCCAGTTCCTAACAGATTTAGGAACAAGAGCATCATATACTTCATCCGTGTCTTCCACCACGAATTTTTGAAGTAGTCAAATCCTGCTATTAAGTTAACTGAATCATTCATTCGATTCAATTCTTATAGGTTGGATCGCACCAAACACAAATTGTTAGATCTTTTCGTGTTTGCCTGCTCTGATACCAATTGAAAAGACGAGGGTAACCAAATACACCACAATCTTAAACTTTTCCACCTATAAGTCCTCTTACCGAAAGTGATTGTCTATGGACTGAGTCGAGACAATACAACGAATCGGTATCCACACTTTGTGTGATCGTCTATGGATACGAGATAGAGACAATACAACAATCAAAGTGTGATTACTTGATAATAGGTTCGGACTTAACCAAACTCTATAGGATCACTATCAAGTAATACGAAGTTAACGTTTGTGTTATTTACTTTAAACTATAATAACAACAATTATAATTGCAGAAAACAAAAGTAAATGAGACAGCAAGATTTTGTTAACGAGGAAACCGCAAATGCAGAAAAACCCCGGGACCTAGTTCAGAATTGAATACTCTCAGAATTAAGTCGCTATACAAAATTAAACCAACTTCGTATAGTTGAGACCAAGCAACCAAACCTATAGTTCACCTAGTTTCTTCAGTATCCCTGCGCTTACGACATTCGATAGGTGCACGCACTGGAACAATTCCTCTGGTTCGTATTGCAAACAGTAAAGGAATAACAAATTTGTTCGGTAACAATTCTATTCAATCTTAGTGATATGAGTTAGACAAAGGCTCTTCTGTTTAATCCAATAAACTCCTTTATCGGGTTTAGATCTATCTATCCAACAACTACCAAAGTAGCAGAGTTTAGATTTTGCAATCAAATATAGGATCTACCAAGATACTATATAGTGATGCCGACCTACGCAACTAATCAATCAAATCTATCAAGGATAAAACGATTATAGTTGGATCCCAACCGATCAAGTTTTGTGCACACCAAAGATATGAAACCAATAAGAAATTTTATTTGTCTTCAAATCTTCTTTAATCTTCAATAAACACCTGCACACCACAACTTGAATCTCTTGTGATCAATCACGCACAGAACGGAGTCTGTTAACAATGGATTATCACAAGACGTCTTTAGATCTACAAACAGTTCTAAACATCCCATCGACACTTCGATCTAGTTTGAGTGAATCTTATATCAGAAGAGAAGATTCTCAAGAATAAACAAACTAGGTGCAACCAAAGTTCAACAACCGTTAGTCAATCAAATCGAAAACTAATAATACTGTAATTATCTAGTTTCCCACCAACGGTACTCGTAGAGCTTCTTGATCCCACAGAAGTCGACCGGTCATAAGAGATTTCGCCTAATTAGGGTACTTTCCTCTCCGAATAGACAGCTCCACCAGTAACAACACAACAAGGTAGTTTTGCTGGATCTTAGGATAGTTTGCTCGAAATGCAAACTTGGGAATTTATAGACCAAGGAAGTTTGAACACCAAGGAATTTCCAAAACCGAATATTCTCAAAATATGCAATATATTTCCAAATCGGTTTTCATAATTCCTGGAAATCCTCTGTCCAATATTAACCGAAATCTCACTAGAAAATCTCCAATTAGTAAAAGCACATTACCAATTTTTATTTTCCAGAGATATGTGTTTAATTGCTGGTAATTAAAAGCATATAAAATTAACAACCTTAAATAAAAGATTCTCAATTTATTTCGGTCCGGGATCTCCTTGAGTTATTAAGGAATATATTTGAACAATGAAAGATATTGTTACTGAACATGTTCAAAGTATGTCGACATCTTTTTCTTTGTAAATCCTTTTTCATATTTACAATCTAGGAACCGATCATACCACACTTCCAAACAAGTTAGAATTGGTTTATCTGATTTCCAAGAATTATGTGATTGATCAAATATCAATACACTAATCATGCGTTTACGGTTCTACCAAACACAAGGATCGATTATACCTTAATATGGTTACTGGGACCGATTACATCAATTACCAGGTTCGTTTACATCAATTACCAGGACCAGTTATCATATTCTCATGGTATTACTTGTGATCGGTTACACTAGTCGCTAGGTTCTGTTACACCAATTACCAGGACTGGTTGCGCCAATTACAAGGATCGACTACACAACTCTTTTGTGATTGGTCGTACCAATTACCAGGATCGGTTACACCAATTACAAATATCGATCATACCATCTAAGGTGATTACTTAGGATCGGTTACACTAATAAAAGTCATACCAATACATAAGTCAGACACTGTGACTAGTTTTACCAAGATACATAACAAGTTATGATCGGTTATACTAACTCACACATATTAGTAATCCAAAGATATGCAGTGAATAATAATACCAATAAGCCTAGAAATTTCCCTTTCGATTCATAAAACAAGGTCATGAATGTACCTCCTTTAAACAAATGTAAACAGTGTTTCCTAGGATGAAATATTCACCTTTACCCATACACATAATCACAATAAAATTCATACGATTATGTCGATGTCTTATATACAAAGTTCAAAAGATAAGCGTTATACTTCGTATGCTAATTCCTTAACACTATGTCTACTAGAGTATAATCATTCACAGCTTCGCAGTTATGTTTTCAATATAGCACGACTTGAAAGATACGTTGGGAATGAAACAGTTCAAGTCAAAATATTACTAACCTCGAGAGGAAGGATGATGTCGTCGATGTAGCTTGTTACTTCTTCACATTCTTCAAGTCTTCGAGTAATACTTGTATGTCTCATAATCCTAATCTTTCTAGTCTAACCTATATGAAGTTGTCTCTAATATATAATCAAGCGACTCGTTAATTGAGTTTTGTTTCACTAAAATATGACAACCAAACTTGACATACCAACGCTTGGTGGGTTCAACCGAGCTATGCTCTAACAATTGACTCTAGAGATATGGTAAAATGGAGAAGACAAAATTGTTGGAAGCACCGATAGAACCAG
The DNA here is from genome assembly GCF_003573695.1 of Papaver somniferum. Lineage (NCBI taxonomy): Eukaryota > Viridiplantae > Streptophyta > Magnoliopsida > Ranunculales > Papaveraceae > Papaver > Papaver somniferum. The sequence goes on along the minus strand of NC_039360.1, from coordinate 154,088,093 downwards.
AAACGCCCCGTATTTCAAAGAGAGGAGGACGGGTTATTCACATTTCATTTGATGGTCAAAGGAGAATTGTAAGCTAAGCAGTGGTAATTCTACCCCCAGAGAAAAATAGAGATGTCTCCTATGTTACCCGTAATATGTGGAAGTATCGACGTAATTTCATAGTCATTCGGTCTGAATGCTACATGAAGAACATAAGCCAGATGATGGAACATGGAGACATAGGATGTACAAGATCACAACATGAGTGATTCGACAGAATTGGGTTCCTTTATATCCACTCATGTGGTACTTCATCATATGATTCATATAAGATCCATCTGTCTAGATATCATTATATACATCCAGAAAGTCGTATACTTTGGAAGAAGCTTGTACAATTTGGGAAAGGCATTTTATTGATCAAAAAGAAGAATCTACTTCAACCTATGCCCTTAGGCACGACTACACATAACATAAAAATCACACTTAAAAAGGGTGGACAATTAGCTAGAGCAGTAGGTGCTTTTGCGAAACTGATTTTTAAAGAGGGTAAATCGGCCACATTAAAGGTACCGTCTGGGGAGGGCCATTTGATATCCAAAGACTGCTCAACAACAGTCGAGCAAGTGGGTAATGTTGGGGGAACCAGAAAAGTTTGGGTAGAACGGGATCTAAGCGTTGGATAGGTAAGCGTCCTGTAGTAAGAGGGGTAGTTATGAACCCTGTAGACCATCCCCATGGGGGTGGTGAAGGAAGGGCCCCAATTGATAGAAAACAACCCACAACCCTTGGGGTTATCTTGTGCTTGGAAGAATAAGTAGAAAAAGAAATAAATATATTGATAGTTTCAACATGTAGGCTCCCCAACCTACCTTTTATGAGATGATGTACCGGACTTCTCAGGTCTCTGCAAGTTTCCAAGCTTGAGCTCAGGGCTGCTTGGCACTACTTGTCTAAGCACTAGGTCTCCGGGCTGAAACTCTCTGGGTTTTACAGTTCTCTGGTTTTTCCTCATATTTCTCTGATGCTTTTCCATTTGTACCAGAGCTTTTTCTATTTTTAGGTTGACCTCTTCTAAGCTTTTGAATATAGGTTCATCATTTACTTCAGAATGGACTGCTAATGTCCTTGCAGTGGGAAACTTCAGCTTAGTGGTAATACTGCTTCCATTCTGAATGCTAATGAGAAAGGCGATTAAAGTGTAGAGATTATTTTTGTTGATTTGTAAGCCCATAACATTTCATGGAGAAAATCAGCCCACATGCCTTTTTGCAGCATCCAACTTCTTTTTTATGTTTGTCATCAGAGTTCTGTTGGAGATTTCTGCTTCACCATTACCCTGGGGGTAATATGGTATACTGAACCTGTATTTTAAATTATAGTTCAAAGACTATTTAGATGTAAGTTTTTCAGGTCATACTTCACTGCTATCAGAAAAATCTCAGATAAGAGGTCTGAGCTGTTAGTTATGAGATAAAAATTTAAGGTCCTCGGAGTTGTATCCCCTTCTCTTCCCCTTTTGAGTTATCATACAAGAGTTCAGACAAAGAAAAAGTTTTGAGTTTAGGATTTTACTTTTATCAATTGTAAGGGTGCTTATAACACTTGTGGTCTTGACCTAGCTATATAAGGCTAGTAAATCTGTGTAAGAGGGATAATCCAACTTTAAAAAATATAATTTGTTCTTCTTATTCTATAGGCTGATTCTCTGAATCAGATCTCTTCTTCTTCTCTAGGCTTGATTCTCACGAATCAAGAGAGGTTTATCCTCAATTCTATCACCCAATCTTGTCATGTATAACCAGGTACATGACAATTGGTATCAAGAGCCGTTTCGATCCATGGGGGATTCGATGGCAGGGTTCGAGAAAATCACATCAAAATTGGTAGAACTGAATACGAAAATGGTAGAAGTGAAGAAGCAATCTGATGATTTAGCATCAACGATGCTCACCAAAGAAGTTTTCTATTCGGTGAAGGATTCATAATGGTAAGAAGAACTGCAGTCATGGAGATCCAGTAGGAGCTTCAAAAATTAATTCTAAGTTATCGGATGAAGAAGATCATACTAAATCATCTGGAATCGGTGACCTAATTCCTACTTCTGTTGCTCAACCCTCTGATTGTGAAGACTTCAGTATTATTACATCGGAAGAACCAAAATCAGTTCTTACTTCTGTTCAGGTAAATTCTTCTTCTCAAGTCCTCAATAGGGTTGAATGTCAGAAAGTTAACTCAATTTCCGCTGGCGCTGTTAAAGAAAATGATGGTTCCTTCAATTCTGTGAATTTTCCAATTATTGAAACTGTAAAGACAGATGTTAAGGACTTCACCTGCATAAATCAAGTCAAGACTGGTGAAGTAGATTATTCTTCCCTAGATTTTCATTTCAACAAGTTTGAGAAGAAGTTCGCAAATCATGAATACTTGAAGGAATTATTGTCCACTTTCTACAACAAATCAGATGGTGTTTGTGTGGATTGTTGTTCTTTTCCCCTTGATATCACTCGTTCGTTATTTGATCGAGGTAAGCTTGCCCTTAATTCATTCAATTCTTATGAGAAATTGATTTTTCCATGGATTTACAGTATGGGGTACCAATTAGATTTCTGTTCTATCCATTTGATTGTGAGTTTGTGTATTAATAATGCTGCAATTCTGGATGAGAGCAAAATATTTGATAAAATGTCTGAGAGTGTGAATTTGAGTGGTGTTGGAATTGCATTTTTCTGGCAGCTCAAAATGGGTAAAGTATTTGATCGTGGCAAAGAATCAGATGGTATTACAATGTTTTCTAATCATGTTGGTGAATATGAATGTGGTTTTGTTTCATTTACTCCTCCCCTGAATTTTCTTCTTGGATCTGTATTGCTGGAAATATACAATGAGTATCCGTCTGAACTTCAGTTTCTGAATTCGTTGAGTCTTGGATTTGTCTATGTGGTTGAAATTGGTGGTGGATGGAAATTGGTTGCTGATTTGTCAACGAGAAATAGAATTTTGATTCTCTTGTTTGCTAGAATGGTGAGCATTAGTAAGACTCGTCCATGGTCTGTTCAAGTGCTTGAAATTAAGGGAGCATAAAAAAAATTCTTACAGCTCAAGTATGCGTTGCTTGAGGTGAGTTCCAAGTTACTAGTCGATGATTATTCCTTCCTTGCCTTCGATTTTGTGCGTAGAATGTTTGATCGTGGGAAAGGATTCCAACTTCTTAAGGGTTTTTCTGGCCTTGCGGGTGTTTCTGCATTCAATATAATCATACTACTTCTGGTGTCTCTGTATTCACTATGTGTTCCATCTTACTGGCTGGATACAATACAAATTCTGCTCATGAGCTAATTTTTGAATATGGGTCCAGGGTAATGGCGAATTATAGTGGCAAATTTGTGTCTGCCTTTGTTTTCCAACTTGGATACCCATTAAGGCTGGTATGTGCGAGATCGACTACAATTCTGTTCGTGCAAGGGGTTGAGACTGGTGTCGTTTGCAAGTTATGGAGCGAAAGGTTGCAGCATGGTACAGTTTTGTGGTCCAGATTGATACTTCAAGTGACAGGTAACAATGAAGCTGGTACTATGATGGAGTTATTTGATCAACTACATCACAGTAGATGGAATTTCTTTGATCAACTACAATTATTGAGGATTGCCGATTTGTTTTATCAGCTCAAGAGGGATTGTGTAGTAGTGGAATTATATGCAAGAAGGCCGGAAATCCAAGTTTTACATACTAGTATTATGAATTTTCTGTACCAAGAGTGGTTGAAATGCAAGCTCAGGCAACTGGTTAAAAGAATATTATGTACTGTACAGAGTCAAAATTGCAGTAATACAAACTGCAAAGTGAGAGAACCGGGGGTAGTACAAGTGCACTAAACAACAACCTGCCAGAGGATGAAACCAGTTGTAGGTCTCACAGGGAATGTCTTTAGCTTTGAGACTCAATGTTTATTCATGGTAAGTCAAAATCTTAAGGTGTTGGCGCGGCTTGCTTACTTGATGTGGAAATTCAAATTGTTTTCAACTGGTTTATGGAGTATGGGAAGTGTTAAACTGCCAGTTCAATGGGCTGTCCCTGTTTACATGAGCAGTGGCGAAGATAATATTCTCGACCAGGGTTTCCCTAATGCTTCCGTAGTTCTAGCGTGTGAATGTTTGAGAGAGAGTCCAGATGCACATGGAGGTGAGACTTCTTCCGTGATTGACTTTGTGTCCTTGTGTGATACTCAACGCATATCAAGGTGCTGCTATCAACTTTTGTCGCGAGTGTGTCCACCACCAATGGGTTGTACCATACAAGTTGAAGTACCTTTTTGCAATCTCCATTATGTACTGATGAGCATCCCCAGTCAGGTTGGAGCTGTTCACGAGTCTGCATCAACATTTCATCTCACTAGAGCTGTGACTTTCATGTTTCTCATAGTATTCCACTTTGTGCTGAGGCTCCAAACTGAAGTTTTACAGTCCCGCAATTGTGCAGGTAATAGAGTCGCTTGTTTTTTGGTAAATGGCACAAGAAAGTCAAGTTCTATAAGAGTATTTAGTGGTGAAAGTTGCTTGTTGGGCCTGGGCTGGGAGTGTGTAAGTGTCTCACCAGATTATTCACTAGCCTTATGGCTATTAGGCTTCTCATGCGCCTAGAAAGGAGGTGCCACTACAATGTAATGTACCGGTGCATTTGTCTACAGATCACTATCCTTGCTACTTTGGGTGGAATGTCATGTACGGGTATTGGATGTAGGTGCCCTTATCACATTTGAGTTGGTTATTAGTTGTTAGTAGTACTTTTAGCTTTTATCAATTATAAGGGTACTTATAACACTTGTGGTCTTGACCTAGCTATATAAGGCTAGTAAATCTGTATAAGAGGGATAATCCAACTTTTTTTTTTGTTGATAGGCTAAAGCCGGACCCAGGCCCCTACCCAAATCCAGCCAGTTGGACTAGCCCCACTGCTAGACCCAATCCCGTCAAACCCCTCTATGCAACTAATTTAAATACAAACCTCTGCTACGGTGGGGATCGAATCCCTGACTTCCTCCTTACTGGAGTTAATGGGATACCACTGAGCTATGCTCTTGGACCCGGGATAATCCAACTTAATGAAAATATAATTTGTTCTTCTTATTCTATAGGCTGATTCTCTGAATCAGATCTCTTCTTCTTCTCTAGGCTTGATCCTCACGAATCAAGAGAGGTTTATCCTCAATTCTATCACCCAATTTTTTCATGTATAACCAGGTACATGACATTATCATACAAGAGTTCAGACAAAGAAAAGATTTTGAGTTTAGGATTTTACTTTTGCTGGACGTTCTCTCTTCTACAGAATGACTCCAGATTGATTGTCTTGAAATTGTAGTCTTTTATCTGTTACCAGTGCCATAGGCATTCCAAACCTACAAATTATATGATTCCAAATAAATCTTCGAATATCTTTCTCTGTGATTGTGACTACAACTTTCGCCTTAACCCATTTTGAAAAGTAGTCAGTGACGACTATCAAAAATCTTTTGCCACCTGGAGCCTGTATTATTCAGGTGAGTTAGTTTTTAGGTGTTTTTAAGATCAGGGATTCCAGGTTGCTACTTATTTCACTTATTGTGTTATGAGCAGCTCTGAGCAGTAAGTCGATCCATTCACTCATTTAGGTGTGAGCTATGAGTGTAGATACTTTACCATTTTGAATGGTCCCATTATGTCTAGTGCTCATTAGACGAAAGGCCATGGACTCAGCCCATTGTATTGCAGATCAGCTGGTGCGTGGATTTTGCTATCATATTTACATTCATTTTCATGTAGCATTACTTTCAGACTTCACAAGTCTTGTAACAGGTTATCTATGAATTATCATGTCCGGATCATAGAATTAGACTGGATTCATATTGCTTGTAAGCTTAATAGCTTTTCGTATACCCAGAATGAGATGTTTAGTAGTATTCTGAAAAGTTTAATATGTAAGCTTCTATCCAGATGTGAATGTTTTGAGTCTACCCTGTAGATTAACTAGGAGCTCAAGGTGTATGCTTTCTATAGTGATTTATAATTTAGGCTTACCTCTGGCATTTGTCACATGTCCTTTTTATCAGGTCGGTTGTGTCTCCCATGCTTATGCAGAAGTAACCTTGAGATCGGGTTTTATCCGCTAAGGATCTCTTCCCTGCATGATTTTTGCAGTCACCTGGGTGTATATCTTCAATTATGAGATTTCTCTGATTTTCATTTACACACCCCAAGAGCGGTCCCATGTATGTTCTTCTGTACAAGTCGTTGCTTATCAACAAATATTTTTTTGCTCTGACCACAACTTTCCTCTCTTCTTGTGAGTCGGCAGGGAGTTTTCCAGTCTTGAGGTTGTTGTAAATGTGTTTCATCCAAGACTCGTATGCTTCTTCCTATGTCAGATTTGAAGTCTGAATTTGCATTTCAACTTGCTCAACCTTGGTATGGTCGATGGAAAAGACTTCTATCACTCCCGCATTTATGGTTCTTGTGTACGCCCCAGGTTATGCATTTTATAGGAGAGATAGTGTGTATGTATGCGCGACCTTGTTCTTTTTACATGTCTTATGATCACCTTCTCGAAGCTTGAGAAGAGTTTGGTCACTAAGTCTTTGTATTGGGCCATCTTAGTGTTGTTAGCCTCGAACTGTCCTCATGCTTTCTTCGATGTTAGCTGGGAATTAGTATAGAGAATGAACTCTCTAAGCTATAGGTTTTTCGCAGATAACATCCCTTGAGTTATTGCTTCATATTCAGCTTCATTGTCAGTCGGGCTGAAAGTTATGAAGGCTAAGATGTAAGAAAATTCGATAAAGTTATTTTCCAGGGTGATAATAACTACTCCAGCTTCCCTACCTCTTTCATTTGAAGCCTTGTCTACATAAATTTTCCAAACTCCTGGTGTTTTAAGTGATGATTCATCATTCACATGTAACACTTCTGGTTCGGTTATAGGTGGTATTGTTAGCAGTTCCTCGCGGAATTTGAGGTTGAATCTAGGATCTTCAATTGGGAACTCTACTAGAAAATCTGATACTGCTTGTCCCTTAATCGCTTTTCTGGACAGGTAGTTCATTCTGAATTGATTCAGGTGAATTCCCCACTTAGCGATCCTTCATAATTTGTTCTCCTTAGATAGCACATTATCAACTGCGCGGGTACTCTATGACGACATTTATCCTCCACCTCGAGAAGTATGGTTTTAGCTTGATTAAGGAATAATAAATAGAAAAAATTACTTTTTCGAGCTATGAGTACCTGGTCTCCTGATCTGTGAGGGTCTTGCCGATGAAGTAGATCGCCATCTCTTTATCCTCCTCAACTCTGACCAGTACTGCGCTTATTGCAGTTGGAGTGATATCTATGTAGAGGTATGGCTCTTCACCTGGTACTGAGGAAGAAAGAATTGGCAAAAATGATAGGCAGGTTTTGATCTGCTCAAAGGCTGCCTGACATTCATAATCCCATTTGAATCCTTGCTTTTTCCATAGTACATTAAAGAAATGATTGCACCTGTCAGACAATATAGGAGATGAACCTATTTAGGTATGCCAGCTTTCCAGTTTGCATCTGGATATCTTTGTTACAGGTTAGAGGTGTCATATCCAATATGGCTCTGATCTTTGCAGGATCGACCTCAATATTGTTTTTGGTGACCATGTATTCGAGGAGTTTTCTACTTTGGATGTTGTTTGTACCGTCTATAAAATATACGGAAAGCCCGCTAATCAAGCCCATCTATCCCGTGAAAGAAGATTCCGGAAATGTCCAAAAATCTTGTTGCCCAAGTTGCTTGCATATCAAGTTTATCAGAATTATGGTATACATAAACTATATAAATACATGTATCCTAAACCCTTTGGAATTTTAGGTTAGCTAACCTGAAGAAAACTATTGTATCCTATAATCAATAAAATATTTCTTTGTTCCACCGTGGATGCAGGCACATCTCGCTGAACCACATTAAATTCGTGTCTCTTTATTACTTTTAATTCGCTTTCTAAACCTAATTCATACCATCATCATCTAATCAATCGTGTTTAGTGCCTAAAAGTGATTTTGGGTACAAACATTGGCGCCAACTAAGAGGATTCGAGTGAAAGAGTCGTGTTCTTTCCATAGAGAAAGTGTGGTACAAAACAACAAAAATTGTGCATGAATTTTATGAAAAAACAGCAAAATAGGGAAAAGTTAGGGTTCTGAAAACTGTTGCGAAATGGTTGAAGAAACTGTTGCGAAGGAGATGAAGATATCGTTTGGGAAATAGAGGCAGAAAGAGTTACAAAACATCAACAAATATGAATGTTACAGAAAGCGTTGCAAAAGGTTCTTGTTCATTCAGCCTCCCATACAGCTCCAGATCCAACCAACCAGATCCATCAGATCCATGAAATCTGGTCCATACGATCTTTCCATCCACGGTCCGGCTTCAAGTTCAACGAACCGGTTCAACAGAGGTCATCCAATCCAGAGATGACACGTGTGTGCAGCGGTTCAACCTGACTCAAATCAGTCCCATCGCTCCAGCTTGTGGTCCAACCTAGTTCAGATCGTTCGGGTCCAACCAGTTGCCACATCAGCAGATCCAGGCCAGTCAGCTATGCCACGTCAGCAAGATGAAAAAAATCAGCACTGCCACGTCAACATCATATGCCACATCAGCAAGTTTCCAGTGGTTAAATTTGTCCAACTGATGAATACCACGTCAGCAACCCTTGTCCTGTCAGCAATGCCGTGTTAGCTCTTCTTACCACATCAGCGTCGTTTGCCACGTCTGCAACAACACGCTCGCTTCCTGGAAAACTTGTTTCGTCAATAACATTTTCGTTTTGAGTCCGAATTGAGTGATTTTTGCCTAGTTGAAATCGTTTTTCAATTCCCTATAACATGGAATCAAAAATTCCTGTGTTTGAGAAACTTTTATATGCACTTGGAGCAGCAACATGATCGAGTTCGAGGTACGTTGATAGCGACACGTGATCGAGTTCGAGGTTCGTGGATAGCGACATGATCGAGTGCGAGATGGGGAATTCTTAGACCCTTAAATATTTATCCTTGCATCACTTCGCAAGCAACTCAATCCTCACCTTGCACGTGAGCACTTAAGTCTTGATTTTACTGCAAGCATAAAATCTCGCCTTGCACACGAGTACAAAGACTTGCATCTTGGCAAGCATAAGGTCTCGTCTCGACCACGAGCCCAAATGCCCGATATTGGTCCAAAGACTCATACTCAACACAAGCAACAACCATCCTTCCCGAGCAGCAAGCGTTACAGCCTTGTTACGTTGCGAGCAAAGAGCCTTGCCCCAGCCGCAAGCACGTGAGCAAATTTCATTGCAGGTAATTATAGTTGGGGGCGTCTTTGTAATATCTCTACGTAAACGCTTGGGGGAGAGTTACGTCATCGACGGTCGACGCAAAAGGAAAAACAAGGGAGATGTTTGTACCGTGAATAAAATTGACGTAAAGCCCTTTTATCCCGTGAAGGAAGATTTCAGAAGTTTCCACATGCCTTGTCGCCCAAGTTGCTTGCACATCAAGTTCATATCAGAATTGGGGTTGCATAAACTATAGAAATACATGTATCCTAAAACCTAAAGAGATATGGAATCCTAGGTTATATAACCATACACTAACTATTATAATCTCATATCAATACAATACTTCCTATGAGATTCCTCCGTGGATGTAGGCAACACTTACCGAACCACGTTAAATCTTTCTCTTCTCTATTTGTCTCTAATTCTCTTTCTAACCTTAATCATCATCATCATCATCATCATCATCATCAAATCAATCGTTTTTAGTGCCTAAAAGTAATTTTGGGTACAAACAACCTCCACTCATTCAGTTCTTTTTTAACCATATTATTTTTGACTTTATCTATCAGAATAAGAAGATCGTTCATCGTCGTGAATCCCTCTATGAGACGCTTCATTTTGCGTTAAACGCAATATAATCATATATGACTTCATTCAAATAAAAATATACCATGGCTGATAATAGTGATCTTATTGTAACTTAGATCGAGAACACGCAAGCAAGTAAGCCCTGCGAGTCTGAGGCCCTTTATTGCAACATTTCTATTTCTTGACAAAAAAAAGGATGTGTGAAGTCCCTTTGGTAGTGATCCATGAGTTAGCTACTACATACTTAAAAATGATTAATATAACACTCAACAGACAATTTAACTTATCAAAGTGTATTTGGTATATGTAAGACAGACGATCATCTAAGACTACTTACCAAGAGCTGGGAACTTTATTGGGTATATGTAAATCCATGCAATTATCAGGATCTGATCGACATCCAAAGCAATCTAGATAAACATATTTCGATAGACATTTAAACAATAAAAAATATGCTCCTGGATAATCAATCACTTGAATCAGATAACCACCAGCATCACTATATTCGACTTATCAAAATCAATATCATGTTACAACAAAATCAATATCATGTTACCATAAAAAAGATTAGTCCACAAAACCCCAAATTTCAAAAAATTCTCTATATAAGAAACAACGAAACCCCAGAAGTAAAAATCAACAGGTAAACCATGTTGTTTGGATCTTGCTTGAGTATTTATATAGTGATTCACCAAACCCAAAATTTTTATAATAATTTTTCTTGTTTTGGAAATAATATCAACCCCGGATATCACTATATTTTATAGTATTTTTACAAAGAGGGATATCCCCTATATTCCTAGATCGCCATAATTACATGTATTTATTTTTCAAAGTATTTCTTTCCAAAAAAATATCAAGCATATTTCCCTCTATTGTACTTTCTATTTATAGAATACTTAGACTGGGTCTTATGGGCATGTCCAGTCTCTTCCCAAACACAAAAATCGTAGCCATAAGTCCCTCTTCCCGCAAGGCTTCCCTAGTGTGCGGGAATACCAGCGGGAAAACTCCGGATACGGCTAATCATTAGCCGTTTTGAAAAAGTAGAAAACGGATAATGATTGTCTGTTTCTTTCTTAAAACCCTTGCATTTTAGTGGGACCGGGAGGTATTTTAGCTTAAAAATTGTGTAGCTTATATAAACCGGATAACAATCATCCGTTTTGGGGAAAACTAGTGGGACCAATAGAAAAATAAGTGGGGTTTCAAGATTTGGTGGACCCAACAAATTAGAAAACGGCTAATGGTCGTCCGCTTTTCTCTTAAAACCGGGAACAACCACAAGAGCTAGGCTCTTCCCAGGCTGATGTGTAAAGGAATTTGGGAAGAGACTGGGAACCTCCACAAGACCCGGTCTTACCTTTTATGTTTTCTCCAAGAAAAATTGTATTCATATGTCCACAATTACTTTTTTTTTCTCATTATTATTTTGTAACGTTTTTATATTTTCTCCATTATTTTTTTTTGTCTATTTTCCTTTTGATTAATATAGATGCTCAAAGTTGTACCAATGTGTTACTACCTCCACAATTTCTTATGATGACTTTGTATTTCATTTATATTACAGGATTAACAACCATTTTTATGCGGAGGAAAAAATATACTTTGATCAATGTGTAATCATCCTGAATTCGAGGTACTTTGATTTTAAATTCCAGTTGCTGATTTAAATTTGATTAGCTATTTGTTAATTGTAAATGTAAATCGCAATCAAGGTAATTTAATAATTAGGAGATTGGGATTGTAATTAGGACGTTTAATTATAAATTATAAATAATGTAATTGGAATTTGAATTATTTTTTTAAACTTATGAATGATTTAAATTTTGTGATTAAATCATGATGAAAAATGCATAATTTTGATAGGATTTTATTCCAATTTATCATTTGTGAATTTTAGCCATTTGGCGATGCTATAAGATTTTCTAGAATTTATAAGATTTTGTTAAATTTATTTGTTTTAGGTAATATTTTTTCTTAAATGTGATTGGCCTAAAAATATTTTATGGGCCAGAAAGATCTTTTATTAAAGTTTATTTCATAACATTACCAAAAGAAATAATTTTCTTAAAATATTTTATAACGTTGCTAAAATTAAAAAATAATGGGACCGAATCAATCAGAAGCGAGAATTAATCACAAGCTCCGACGAATAAGAGGGGTCGAGATCCTTTGTACCCAAATTCATATGTGCCCTCCGTACCCACCAATACAATTTCTCCGTCTGTCGTACCATATTAAAATTTACAAACTCACTTTATTCTTTCCATATTTCACACTTATTGAATAAAGAAAAAAAATTAAACCAATTTCTTCGCGTCTTTTGGAGGATGAAGACGACTCTTTCTATTTCTCTGCTCTATCACGTTTTATTTTTTTGTAAAAATTAAAGATTAAAATTTGTATTTCTCAATCTTACAAAAGTAGTAAGATGACTAATTTCAGTTTAATTTTAATTCATCATAATTGAAGCTAACTGGCGCCATGGACAATCAAGGATCCTGTATTTCATGAGTTGTCTGGAAGAAATCATTACTAAACCGTATTCTGAATCCATTTTTTCTCCTTTACTTATTAGAGTCACCACGATTGTATGTGTTTATATTAGATCAATTCATGTTTTACCTTTTGATAAACCAAAATCTAATCAAATTTCATGATAAATCAAAATCTAATCCAATTTCATCTAAGATCTTTATGTCAAGAATAAATTTCCCTAGCCTAAGGAACAGATCCACATGATCATCTCCCTTGGTAAAATGTAAACAAACTACATAGGTTCACGGTGAAAATAAATTCCAATCAATAAACCGTCAAAATATTGATTAGATTTTTGTTTGAGGTTGAAGTAGTTTTTTTATTTTTCTTTAGAAGAACATATGGTTGTTTAGGTGGCAAGAAACTTTGATACTGGTAGAACTATATGCTTAACCGAAATTGATCAGGTGATAGGAAATTTAGCATCTCAATTGTCTCGAGCAAAATGCCAAAAGGAAATTGGTTATCAATTTTCTTTCTTATTCGATGAGTGTAAAATATTGAAAGACTATAGTGAGTCAGTAAATCTTAATATGGTAATACACATGACGAAATTGTATTGGCGGGTACAAAGGGCACATATAGATTTGGGTACGGATGATTTGGACCCGAATTAGAGAGCTTGAAAAAACTCTGTTTTTATATAGAGAATATGAGTCACAAGCCACCTCTTTAGTTCACTAATAAATTATCTTTTCCTATGAAAAAAATGATCATTTTCTCATCAGATATTGGGATTAATAGTTTTAGCAATACTATGGAAATGATCTATAATACAAAACAGAAGGGGTTTTTGAGCTTGTGCGTATGGATAATATTTTGAGAGACAAACATTGCATCCGACCATCCCAGTCACATCTCAGCTAAAGACATCCGATGGATACAATTGTAACCTTTTTGTTATGAATTTAAATTGATTGGTTCCCTCATAATTATGGTCATAAACTTCATAATACTCCTATGTATTATGAATATGCATTGATTGGATTTCTTCTTTTAAATAAAATAAATGCAATACAAATTTCTTTTAAGAGTATTCTTTATCTCTTTTAAGGTTACAAAGACAATACAATTTATTACTATTATTTGTTTTGAAAAATCAGACAAGCTTTGTCAATCAAGTAAAACTGAAAAAAATAAAATACTTTGGTAGGAGTTTTTGTATGATCATGTTTCACCCTCCCTTATTTTGTATGTTTGTAGGAAGAAACCAGAAGTTAATCAAAAAATTATTTTTTCAAGATAAAATTAATAACACGTAAGAATCCTTTATTAAATAAACTAGATAAAAACTATTTATATTTTTATATTTAGTAAAATAAATTGGTATTAAAATGCAAAGGGTTGTTAAACAGATTGATGATACAATCTTAAAGATATTTTGTATTAATCCAAGTTTCATGGAGCTTATGCTGTTTTGCTTTTGGTCATCAAAAATAAAATAATATAACACGATAAAACAATTTGACTTGCAAGATTTAATTTCAGTAATTATTCTTAAATCAACTGCACTTAAAACCAGTTTTAAAACTTGTTTATATCAAACTTCCAAGTTCATAAGAATATGTGGAATATCCTAACAAGATTTTGAAACCTAATTAAATATATTTAGATACATGTTGAATTACTCTTTTACTATATGTTTTTGTTAGATATTTACTACTATTCTATGTTATTCTCATGCCGTGCAGTTACGGCACATGTTATTTCTAGTTGGTAATACAAGAAGCAATTTCCTGTCTATTGTTAACCCAAACACCATTATCCTCTTCCTATTCAGCTTCTCCATTCTCCCTTCATTATCCTCTTCCTATTCAGCTTCTCCATTCTCCCTTCAAATATACCATATTTGTTTCCTGCTAACTTTGTTCCCGATTCGCTCCATGTTCTCACTTACTTCTGTTTAAGTATATGTCTTAACGAAGTTATTGATTGATTTATAAGATATCAACTTAGCACGTTTGGATATCAGAAATATGGATCAGAAGCAGCAGTCTCCAAGTAAAACTATTTTGGTCACAAAATTGTTTTTTTTTCTTACTTCTCGAAGTCGGTTTGAGATTCTTCACCCAAACTGACTTTTTAGTTTTTGACTTCTAGTAGCCAAAAAATAAAAACCGTGTTTCAAACAGAAAGCTTTACGTGTGTTTCTCTTTAAAAAAAAAGACAAAGTGAATAAATAGCATGTACATTAATTTATATTCAAACATCGTCATATGGGGAAGTAATGAAATTACAAGCAGCTCCTGATTCACTTTCAGATAAAACTTACAAGAATGAGATTATAGTTTGAAAAACAACTTGATATAGAGAGAGAGATTAGAGAGGGGCAATATAATGTCTCGCATCTTTTCATTCTTTATGTACAAGCAACAGAAAACATAATGAAGAGTTACCACCATCACTTACTATCTAAACCAGTGCGACGATTTTATCTTATATTTTCTATGGTTTGGCAGGGGTAGTATGGATCGCGGCCACACTGGAAACCATGGAATCAACTCCACATGCGTTGTGGCCTCTGCAGATTTTGTAGTAGCCTTTCTCTCCCCAACTTTCTCCCCATGAGTTCTTAATGATCCAGTATGGCACGTCCTTCATTCGGAGTGGAGCATGACCAGCAGAGCCGTACCCAACAAGTAATACACCGTGATTCAACCTGTGTGTACATATGTAAGGACATGAAACTCCCCCAATGTATGTCTGCATCCAAGCGGCATTGATACCCACTGCACTCATGCAAAAAAATATGAAGAAATTGTTGTTAATGTGCTGTTTATCCCTAGTCAGTGAAAATATACTCATATTCAACAAGGATTCCCTAGTCAGTGAAAATATACTCATGTTCGAGAAGGAAAAGGAGACGAGACAAACCTGCAAGAGGACCATGCTGAACAAGGTTTGCAGCAATTTGTTCTTCGTCTAAGGAGACGACACTGAAGTTAGAGACTGAGGCAGCAATCTTTGTCTTGTCAAATTTGCATGGACCACGATCTTTTCCAGTGTATGGATAGTCTTCCTCCTTCTCCAGTCCACCAGCTTTGAGTGTGTATTCAAAGGCACTAGTCATCAACCCACCACCACATCCAGCATCACATGAACTGGGTGACTCTGCATCACACTGCAGTAGTAGAGAACTTTGATTTAATACAATTACATGGTACAGAATGTATAAATGAACTAGTATGTTTTTGACGCGTGAAAACGTCAACCCAACCTCCTACGGAGATTGAATTGACTTAATATAATTTTAGATGTGCCAAAAACTAGACCCTAAAACCTCAAAATAGACCGTTTAGGGGTATTTGTGAAGACCCCTGAAAAAGAGGGGTATTTATTCAGTTTCCACTTACTATAACAGTTACGGTAACATATTAGATCGTCAGTATCACAAAAGACTCTAAACTCAAATAAGATATTTTTTCTCCCAATGTGTTTGCCTTAAGGCGATCATCAACAAAGATGCATGAATATCAAAGAAGTCAAAAACTAATAAACAAAACAAAGATACATGTATAGCCTACTCACGACGTTCAGCTCACACCATGCCACCTTATATTTCAAAAGACTAATAGACTGCTACTTGAAAATTATTGTTGATAAGTTGATTAACATGGTAATAAAACAGATATAATATGCTTGGGTTCATATAATTGAGAGGCGTTGTTTTCAGATTCAATGTCTCTTATGAAAAACCCAAGCATCAATTATCCCAATTATTTTTCACATTGAAAGACTATCAAGCATCAGAAAAACCCAACAAAGCAAGAGTTCCTAACTGCAGGTAAACTCATATAAACCCAAATAAAACCAAAGATTCAACATGCCTTCACCATGAAAAACAAAGAAATTACACAGAATCTCTATGCTTAAGTAAGATATAATGTCCAAAATTCATGCCTGACAAACCCTTCCTAAATCAACCATCAAAGAACATTCAAAACAATAATCATCAGATATTGTACGACACACAGAAAGTCAACCCTGCAAATTCAACACGCAACAATCAAACAATTAAGCCTTGACAGAATCAAACAATTTCATAACTAGAAAACAATAAGGAAGGATCGATTACGAACCACATGATCACAATCCACTAGCTGTTGCTCACTGAGGCTAACAAGTTTCCCAGTAGCCAGAAAATTAGCACCTTCCAAGGCTCCAGTTGCGCTGAATGACCAGCAAGATCCACAAGTACCCTAATTTTACAAAGAAAAAAACCCACAGATCAATTAAAAAAATCTACCAATTTTATTTTATTGAAAAAAGTCTAAAAAATAGAAGAAAATCAATTAGTTGTACCTGATTCTTAACACCAGTAACAGCACCATGATCTCTCCAATCAAAATCAGTAGGAAGATCTTTAGTAGGTAAAATAGGAGCTTGATTAGCATCAGAAGGAAGATCGAGTTTCCTTCTTAAACCCAAATAGTTTCTCTTAAACTCTCGAGGAGTTAAATCAGAAAACTTAGTAATCCCATGAACAGCAGAAGGATCGAACTTCTGATGTCTTTTAGCTCTTAATAAATTCTTTTTAAATACCTTCAATCTATAAGCATGTTCTTCAATATCTGCATATACTTTCCCAAACTCTTTGACAAAATTTGAAAAATGGTGCTCTGCGTTTAAGATTAAATCATCAAGTTGGTTCGATGATGATGATTCTGGTACTACCTGACGAATCAATAGATCTTGTGTTTCTATTGATTCTTCGGTATACGCAAGAACAACTGCAGTTGTTGAGAGGAGAATCAGTAAAACGAAACGAGAAGAAAACTCCATGATTATTGTTTGCACAGAGAAAATAGGAAAGGAAAGTAGAGAGATATTTTTGCTTTGGGGTACTCGGCCCACTATATGTAGCTTTTCTACATTATCCACTTATTGGGTTGGAGGAATATCGACCAATTGATTAGTTAGGACTTGACCGCTGTGATTTTGACACGTCTTTCGTTATTTGGCGACATTTTATTTATAACGAAATTGTTATTTTTCTCTCGTTGCTTGCGTTTTATTTTTTATAACGAAATGGATATTTTTCTCTTGTTGCTTGCGTAAGTGGTGAAGTCAGTGGGCCAGTATAAGGGGTCTTTTTCATTCATTCTTCGAAAATGCTAGATGTACCGAAGAGATACACCGTAGTGTGCATCGTTATGTATTAAGTTTTCGAAAATTTTGCCTAAAATGATGATCATTTGGGGTTTTTTTATATTTTTGTTTGTACTCGCCGCGTAGCTCTTTTAAAAAGATTTCCAACAATATAAAATTTGTAAAATTTCAAGGCGCAGATTTTTAGATATGTTATATCCAAGTTGTGTTGCCAATTATACCCCTGATGCATAACCCGTCATGCGGATGCATAAGTGGTAATTGAACTATTGTCCCTCCTTTTGATGAGCCTTCACAAATATCCCTAACATACTTTATAAATGTCCCTGATGGCATAATTGAAATTTTATCTAAAAAAGTTATTTTCATAGTTTCCTTTTTTAACCCCTAGGTGTTTTATACTTCAGCTTCTTCCTCACTTCTGAGAAAAACACGAACAAATTCATCTTCATCGCTGCCTCCGCCAATATCATCTCTGTCGCCACCACAACCACCACCACCAATACCATCACCATAACCACCACCACCACCACCTCCTTAGTCACCATCTACATCTCTATCTTTACAACAGATTCAGGAATCAATTAGATTTGAGATTGAGAGAGATCTGTGATTGAAAATCAAACCAAACCAATCCCCCCCGATAAAAGCTGCGGCTAAAGATTGGATCGAGGTACAGAGAAATTGAGAGAGTTAAGAACATATTTTGAGAAATAACGAAGAGAAATTGCCACTATTGAAGGTCCATTAGAGATTGAATCTAAGGGGTTTTGAATCTGTAATCTAGATCCAGATAAGATGATAGTTTAAGCTGCTGCAATTAGATCGAGAAGCAGTCAGGGTTTGTTGTTGTTGTCAATCGATGGAGATGCTGCAATAAACCAAGAACATGCGTGGAAGATTGAGATGAATCGGTGGTGGTCTGAGGTTTGAAAATTTTGAATTGGTGGTGATTCAGGAGGAGAGATTGATGTTGTTGGTGTCACATTGCCTATTCAAGCTTCGGATCCAGTCTAGCTGTTCCTTACCAATTTCATTTGGGTCTTTTAGCAATTCCGTGCACGACGAGCAAAGCTTAAACCTGCAACACAATATGTCCAACGGATTATCCAATTACGGCAAGAAGTAAGTTATTTGCAGCTTCTTCTGTGTATTTCAATTAGTAAGAAAGGTTTATTTCGATGTTTATAGTGTTATTGATGTTGTTATTGAGTGAGTTGTTAGCATTAGATGTAAGATTAGGGTGAAGAAGGTGCATGGCTCATGTTCCTTTTTGCTATACGCATTATAAAGAAAAGTTGATTCTTTATGTATGTTTGAATTTTAAACCACACGATATAAGAATTTAGAAAGTGAGAATATACTGAATTCAGATTTGCTCAACTTTTTCTTTTTTTTGCTAGAAATGTTATCATGTGTTTTCTCTCGGCTTTTATGGGGTTAATTGTTGTTGTCGACCCAATTTTTATGGATCAACTACGGCTGTTGATCCATTTATGGGATCAACTCCTGTTGTTGATCCAATTTTTTATGGGATCAACTACTGTTGTTGATCCCATTTATTGGATCAATTCCTGTTGTTGACCCAATTTTTTATGGGATCAACTACTGTTGTTGACCCTTTCAACTCCTATTGTTGAAAACATTTCCTTGGATAAGTATAATCATGCTTGTAGTTTAAATCATGCTTGCAGTTTAAATCATGTAATTTTCTTCCAATGTTGAACTTGTGGTGCAATGGAAGCATGACTGACTCCATGTCAGATGATGCGTGTTCGACTCACGCCAAGTTCACTCTATTTACATGGATCAACTTTAATTGTTGATCCAATTTAGTGGATCAACTACCATTGTTGATCCCCTAAATTGGATCAACTTCTACTGTTGATCCTTTTTTTTTGGATCAACTACCGTTGTTGATCCCTAAATTGGATCAACTTCTACTGTTGATCCTTTTTTTTTGGATCAACTACCGTTGTTGATCCCTAAATTGGATCAACTTCTACTGTTGGTTCTATTTTTATTTGGATCAACTCCTGTTGTTGATACAAAAATATCTGAACCAGTGGTGGCGGCGGCGGACTAATGATGGCGGCGACGACGGACTAGTGGTGGTGGAGGACTGTTGGTGGTGGTGAAGGAGTGGTGATGGAATATTGGTGGTGGTGTTGGTTGGTAGGTGGTGGTGGAATGGTAGTTGAATGTTGTTGGTGGTGGTGCTAGTGGTGGTGGTGAAGTGGTAGAGCAAGAAATTTGTTGCATTTTGAAATAAAGAAAAATATTATATGGCGAGGGTATTAAGGTAATCTAATTTTAAATGGATAAGGTTATTAAAAAGTAAGGACATATTTATTGTTATATAAGGATATATTTATTAGGTGTCAAAAGTAGGGACATATAAATAATGTACCCGATGCATAATCCGTCATGCAGACATTTTTAATAATTTCATATAATTATGGGTGTCACGGAAATAATTATGGGTGTCACGGTACCTAAAATTAATTATGGGCCTGACAATGAGAATATTATTTTTTTGGATCCTGCGTCTAATTTTCCCTAGTCATGACCCCCTAGTTTAGTACACATCAATATCCTAAAAGCTCATTACCATCCCTCAATCCAGAATAAAACTAACACTGATGGAGCTTACTCTCCTTTCCATTGGTTAGTTACCCTAACCAAGTTTTCTCATTAGATCGGACACAAACTATTCGTGTTCGTTGGATAGAATTTGGTGAAATATTGTGCGTTGTTGGGGAAACGTGCGATGTAGTTTGGGTAGGTGGTCGATACACACCCGACGGCCGACTCTCATTATTTGCTATGTCCAATCGCTTGATGGCCAAGATCTTTAATTGGACGACCTAAAATTATTACGTATAATTACACCGATTTTACATTTATTTTTTAAAATTACAACCGTTGTTTTTTTAATTTACAGTAGTTTAATTTTCCAGAAAAATTACTATATTAATTTCGAGAATTTATAATAAAAATCCAAAAAGTAACAATAAACTATATTAATTAGTTTTTCATCCGTGCTACGCATGGGTTTTTTTCTTATGAAATGTCGGATCCATTTCTTAAAACTAATTTCATTAAAAACGAAATAATTATAAGAGTTATGGGTTTGTAGTGCAACATGTTATGTTGTTCTTGTCCGTGTTCCAAATTTTATATTCTTTAAATTTGGGGAGTATATATATACTCTTGCATTGTTTAGTGCACCATGTAATTATATGCCTCGACTTCACTAATAGATGCATCATCGAGATTAAGATACATCATAATCTTTAAAAAAAAAATCTAGTTCAACTGCATGATTGTATTAATAAATTCATCTATCTCAATTATGTGCCATGTGATTGTGTTGGTATTATTTCATTTAGATTTTATTAAGATTTATTTTTGAAGTAGATTTCATTAAGATACAATGTATACAGAGTAGTGATTTTTTTTAGTAGCTTAATAGTTTTTTTTTTGTTTTTTTTTTTGCTTCTCTCCACAAATATAAATATGTTTTTACATTGAAATCCTTAATAAAACTTTGATGTGGATCATTATTTGATGTAGGTATTCGTAAGCAATATGATTTGGCATGTGTCATGTGCACTTCATAAAATATCAAAGTTCTTAATTTGTTTCCCTTTAATATAAATTTATAAAAAAGAAAACAATGTTTAATTACTCACATCAAAAATTTATTTCACAAAACATCAAACATATAAATTAGAATTTAAATAACATGGAAAGAATAAAATCTGAAATAAAGTGGAAAGAAAATATAGATATGCATACAGTTGCACAAGAACCGACCCAAAATTGGAAAAGTGCAACATTAAATTTTCAGGGGTAAACTTGTATTCTCCATTGAAAATCAAAACCAAAAAACTTTATCTTAATATTATATTTTTATTCTTGAACTTTTTCTTGTGATTTTCATACTTACTTTTAGATATAACTGCATGAGTGACTATTGTGTGAATATGTATGTGGGAACTATATGACATACACCGCTAATTATACACGTATTGAGTGACTTCACATGTATGCGTGAATTGTAAGTGAGTTTGTGGTTTATGTGTACTGATAAATTATAGGGTGAATAATGTTTTAAGTTTATTAAGCATTATGTTAGTAACATCCAAATTTTATCCAATAGTGAACTATTCGTATATTGAGTGTCTGCGTATCCATGAATACACTTGAATATATTTATTGTGTATATTTGAATGCAAAGTTATAACGTGTACATAAATTTCTTATATGCCAATTAAATTTGAAATTTTATTCGATGCTAGGTGATGTGAGCGCACCTTCTCAGGGTAACAAAGGAGAACCCACGAATCATGTGTACATATAAGAGTGTAGGATATAGAGGCGAACGAAGCCACTGTGCGGAAATTCTCTCTCGCCATTGTGAAATGAAGTATGATTGAAAGAATAAAAAGACTTTTTCTTTGTCATCTGCATAGATAGGGTCTTTGCAAGTTGGACTTTTGGGGTCTTCTGATATTTTTCACGGCAGTCAATGAATGAACGATATTCTGTGTCTGTTTCATAAGCATAAGCAGAGATGGGATCTCCTTAGTCCTTCACCAAAAGAGTCAATATGAATCCCTGAAGGGATCCAGAGATGCAAGTAAATACCTGTAAATTTTTGGAAGTGTTATGGTGAAAGTTGGAGTCTTTTCATGCATGTACTCATTTGTTCCCCTGAAGATATATCGTACAAAATCTTTTATACATGGAATCCAGGGTACGATGTGCCAGTGGGCACAGGGGAAAAGCTCTGGCCACCAAAGAACCAAAGTGCAATCAAGTAGGATCCCATAACAAAGAGGGAAGCCCATTTTTTTCCATCCAATAGTTATAATAAACATTCAAATCAGGATTGAAAACCCTAATTCAAGAGAACATGAGGTACTTAAGTCTCCTAGTAATCACATATGTAGTTCCAAGATTCCCCGAGAAGATGAAATCATTACGCTCTCACCAAATTGTCTGTATGAAAGACAATAACAAATACTCCTACAGAGTATCGGGAAAAATTTCACTTCCTTTGTGATTCCTAAGCTTTCCAGTTTGTATAGTTTTTTGAAATTGTTAGAGCATTGTGCAGCTGAACCCACCAAGCGTTGGTATGTCAAGGTTGGTTGTCATATTTTAGTATCAAAAATCATCTAGATTCGCTTGATTAAATACTAGAGTCAACTTCGTTTAGGTTAGACTATAAAGTCTATGAATGTTGAGAAGTACAGGTATTACTCCGAAGACCTAAAGAAAGTGAAGAAGTAATGACTGCAACGACGGCATCATCCTTCCTCTTGAGGTTAATAATATTGACTTGATCTTGTTTCCATTCCTAACGTATCTTTCAAGTCATTTTAGATTGAAAATATAACATGCGAAGATATATACATATGAAACAGTAGTGTTAGACTTGGTCATAATAATATGATAAAGTTTTAAGGTATTATATTATGAAGTATAACGTTTATCTTTTGAACCTCATAAATACGACATCGACATATACATCGACATAATCTACTGTATATAGTTACTTGATTATGTGTGCATTATATATGTGTGATTTCATCCTAGAAAACTATGTTGTTAGAGAAATGCTCGGTCGAACTTGCATGCGTTGCTATCTCAAGCATGTTTGTCAATGTTAGTGATCAAAACTATAAGTCTTGATTTCTAGTCTACTTATAGCTAAGTCTCGGACTAGGATAGAAAGTGTAGTTGAGCTCAAGACTCCATGGCGATCATCATACAAAGACGAAGAACTACTCAAGGAACTGGTGGAACTTCATCGACTAAAAGGTATGTGGAGTCTTGAACTTATCTATCACTCAAAAGTCTATCTACTATATCTCCTATCTTGAGACAAAAGTCGTATTGCTACATAGACTTTGATTATACACATTTGCTATTCGAGCCAAGTTTATCTCGCTTATCTATTTCTCGAAATATGTGTTGGTAAGCTTTCAATTTGGCCAAGTTCATCTTTACTAGTGACGAAAGTCATATTAGTTTCAATTATTTGAAAATCGCTTTGACGAAAAATAACTTGTGAACAACAACTATATAACGTCCTCTAATAATGTTTCAATGGTTGAAATGAGAGTTAGAATATATAACCTTGGAAGGATGCAAACATTGTGTGGTAACACATACGTGTTTAAGTCCTTATTCCTTGAACCAAAGTATGCGTACTTTGCTGCTCAGGAAAACCGGAACTAAAGTCCGCGTACCACTACGCGCACTGTTGGAAGTTCACGTCCCGTGAATTTCTGCTGGAGTTTGTGAACTGAAAAAAAACTTATTACGGGTACTTAAGTCCGCGTACCAGTATGCGCACTTAAGTTGGTTATTTTCTAAAAACGGTTAGTCGTGAACTTAAATTTATATAAACTAAGGAATGCATACTTGCAAACCGTGGCTATAAAGTTCGTGAATTGATTCGAGTGAGTCAAATCGTTTTTGCTTCGATTATGTCTTGTATACTTCTATAAGATCTAAGCAATTGAACAACTCTCTAAATAGTTCATTTGAGTCATTTGAACTAGTTGTGGTAAAGAAGAATATGGTTGATATGAAAGTGCTCATATGGCTAACCATTTAGTTAATTACTGTTGAACCAACTAAGTGTACATGTTTGGGTACGGTTACACAAACCTAAATAAACGTGCATTTCATTTATGTGTAAAAAGCTAAGTTCGATCTAACGGTTGAAACATATTAGCTTGAATCTAATCAGATTTTCATCTAACGGTGAATATTGAATGCTTTCTTACCAAGCTAACCCTGATTTGAAAGTCTATATAAAGAAGAACTCTATCAACTAGGAAACCTAATCCCCACACCTTCTGTGTGATACTAGTTGTATTAGCTAGAGTCGATTCTCCTTTAACCGTAGGTTTTTTCTCGAGACCCTGTAGGTTAACGACTTGAAGACTTCATTGGGATTGTGAAGCCAGACCTGAACAAGCGGGGGTCTAACAACCTCACCCAATATTTCGATTAACAATCTGTATGGACTAACTCCAATATACTTTCTACAGAATCAACTAGACAGTCAGACTCAATCTAGATAAAAGTATATCAAAGAGTTTATATCTCAATCTCTCGATTTGATCTACACTCAAGCAAATGGAAATCTGCGAGTTTTTATCAAAGACTAGAGAGATAAACTTGGATGGTACCAAAGACCAATATCCAAGTGTCGATCAATTTAAATCAACAACCAAAGGTTGGATATTCTAATTGAATGATCTTAACACACAACCTGTGATATTTAACTTATATAACAAAATATAATGCGGAATAGAAATAACACAGACACCAGAAATTTTGTTAACGAGGAAACCGCAAACGCAGAAAACCCCCAGGACCTAGTCCAGATTGAACACTACACTGTATTAAGCCGCCAAAGACACTAGCCTACTACAAACTAACTTCGGTCTGGACTGTAGTTGAATCCTAATCAATCTCACACTGATTCAAGGTACAATTGCGCTTCTTACGTCTCTGATCCAAGCAGGATACTACGCACTTGATTCCCTTAGTTGATCTCACCCACAACCAAGAGTTGTTGATCGTTGTCGTATGCGTCAAAAATAAATTACTTTCTCACTACTCAAAATATAAAATATAGCAAGGGTAAGAAAGGATCGTTCCCACAGAGAGGATCTAGGTTGTCAAGTTGTTTCGGTTTCTTAAATAAACAAGGGGGATTTCTGATTTTTATGTAAAGGAAAATAAACTAAAAGCAAATAATGAAATAAACAAGCAAATCAATAAGATGAAGATATTGGTCAAGGATTAGTTTTCATTCACAAACATGAATTTGTAACAATAACTAGAATTGATATTTAATCTCAACTTTTATCAAAAGTCCTAGGATACCTTGATCGCAAGAATATCCCGCAAATTTCCTCTTGTCATCAACAAACACATTAAAAGATGCGAAAGTGAATTCTTCCTAGAAAGCAACCTAAAGTGTAAAAGCACAATTAAGTTTAACTCCCTAAGAGCACTGAGTTCTATGAAATAAGACTAATCAATGCAAACGAGCGTGTAAAAGCATTAATCCGTTTTAACAAAGGTTATGATCCACATGTGACTACTAGGATGTATCACTACAAGCAATAATCACAATTATGCTACGTGTATTCAAGGTGTATCACGTTTACGTATAATAAACCCTAAACTAGCAATAAATATGATTACGAGTTCTACCAATTTGCAACTTGACAAAACTAACAATCAATCATACATGGCGATATTTCTAGAGAATCATAATCGATAATTGTGAGATAATTGTGAGATAACCCTAGAACCAAAAGTAGTGAAGAAGATAATAAGATATCTCATGGAGAGGTTTTCTTTTTATATGTTTCTCTGCCTTTTAAGTCTCCCCCAAAACCTACAGAACTCTCGGCAACTATTTCAATTTCTCTAAAATCCAGCATAATATAGAGCCCACAAACTCACGGCAAGACTGTCTTAAACAGAGCTCAGAAGGCCCATCAATTTGCTATGCCTGTCAGTCTTGTGAAACTGACAAGATGCTCTACTCCAGCTTAGTACCAACGTTTCACAGCAACCCGTGCTTCAGCTCCAACATTAACCCATGAAATCTCCAGCAGCAACAACACCTACAGATGTGTATCCAGCTGCAGCTTCTCATCTCACACAACAACAATTCCATTTATCCCTGCAGCTCAACAATAGCATCACTACACAGCCAACTCAATACCAACATTGCACCTGCAACATAGCTCCATCTGCCATACCATCTGTAGCTCCAGCAGCACCAACCGCAACTCCTAGCTGAATCTGACTTCAACTCATTTTCCAATTCTTCCTTCCTAAATTCCATCAGCATCAGCTCTAGTAAAACACCACCTGCAATATCTCATTCATCTTCTCAACCAATTCCATCTCTGTTGTAGCTGCAACACCTACTCGTTACTGCATCAGCCAAATCTTGCAGACTAATCTGTCCTGTAGCTTGATCTACATCCACCACCTGCAACTCCATCCTGCTCAGTGGCAGCTGCACTACCCTGTACAAGCCATACATCCTAGTACACCACTTAGCAATCAGCGGTGCGCATCTAAAATACTACTTGAACCACTAACAACTTGAACTGCAACTTCAATCTTTCCTTGTACACCCATGCCTGCTGGTCCATCTATTAAACCTGCAATTTAACCCACCAGCACCAGTTGCACTGCAACCAGCACTTGCAGCTCAGCTGCCATTCTCAACTGCAACAAGGCCTCTAGCCTTGTTCCTGCAACTATGCAACTGCAGCTTTAGCCTGCCATTCTTCATAGCAACCAGCCAATACTTCACCTGACTCATCCACAAGACCCATTCAATCTCCGAATTCAAAACTCTGGCAACACATTCCTCGCAGCATCTCGGACGCTCAACTGCAGCTTCTTCAATTCCACTTCTACCTACCCATCTCTCTCTGCATGGCAACAAAAGCTACCAGACCAGTGTCTTACTGTTACTGCAACTCATTCTTCTATTACAACTCAAACACCATTACCTTAAGCTCACTCCCATTTCACTGCAGTACCAGTTTCACCTCAAACAAGTCCCTGGCTTCAAACATCAACCACCATTTCTTCCTGCCACTTCTGTACCCATTACAGCTGCACAACCAACTCTGCACCTTCCATTACCATGAACTGATGGCAGAAACATCATATCTGAGGCCTCCTTATCCTCCAACCCAGCATCAGCTCATTCTCTGGTTCTTGCAAACTTCATTGCATCGCCTTCTAAGAACAGAAACAACTTCCTCCATCAACTTGTCCACTGCAACCACCTTGTTCACTGCAATTGCAGCTGCAACTTTCTTTGCATTCTCTGTTCAGCCAATGCATCAAGTCACAACCCCATTCGAACACAACCAGTTGCAAGAGCAAATATCTCCCCGTTTCAGTCCATCCATACTATTCGCCTGCAACAGCTTCATGACCACAATCATTTGCAAGTCAGGTTCAATACCAGGCTCAACTGGAACTTCTTCTTGCCTTCAAAATCTCTATATGTTTCTCGAATTCGATCAGACCCCTCATGTGTCTTATGATTCTTCACAGATTCCTTAATTCGAACCCAACATTTAGCTTTTGATCTTTCACCAGCTCCAGCCAACAAAGACTCAATTGAACATCACCATTATAACAACTCAATTCTTCACCACCAGAGACCACCTTGTGTTCTTGAATCAGCTGCAACAACATCTGCTATTCTCTATTTCAGCAAACCCTTTTCTTAACCATTTACAGCAAACCCATCTCCATCAGAACTTCAATAGATACCACCATTTTCCATTCACAAACCCCTGGCAACAACACGAATTGTGAGTAGTTCGAGTGAACCCAATTATCAAAACCCATCCAACAACAGATCCCTTTAGCAGCACCATCAATTCCACCATCTTCTGTTACTAATTCAGCAACATCAGATCCTTTCTTATCATTAATTCTCCAGATTAAGACTCAAACACCTCCATAGTTTCGATCAATTACTACCACCACCTTCTACCCTGTTTAATTACAGACCCATTATCTCACAGAAACCCTAGCTAATTTAATCATCACTTCCTCCTTTCTTGTTCAGACCACCAGATTCAACCATCAAAACCCTTAATTCCGCCCATGAACCGACAGCAGCAACCAACTCGATCCACCTCAGATCTTCTCTGTCTCTCGATTTCCTCTCAATCTGTCATCACTCGATACAGATGAGAATGGT
This sequence comes from Papaver somniferum, assembly GCF_003573695.1. NCBI lineage: Eukaryota > Viridiplantae > Streptophyta > Magnoliopsida > Ranunculales > Papaveraceae > Papaver > Papaver somniferum. The sequence continues at coordinate 154,059,762 of NC_039360.1, read as the reverse complement.
TTCAGACAACCATTTACGCCTCTCTTTCTTCACCTCTAACTCTCAGGTGGTTTGTAATGAAGAAAGAAGACTATTCTCAGTTTCAAGATCGCGTAGATGATAAGATTTATCATGACATCCGGAATCGGACAAGGGCCACCCTAGGTGATAGCATTCTCCATTAAACTGTCGGTTCTCCGAGACTGACAGTTCAGATCCCGCCATAATTCATTTGCTCCTAACTTTCTCGTACAACGTCCGAGTAACCTCATTCTTTCGCCGGTGGCTTTATATTTCCATTCTGTACAATATGATGGGAAGAAATCCATGGTTTTAACGAGTTTCGCTTCTTTTTGCTCCAATGACTCCAAAGTACCTGATTAGCTCAAAAGTAATCATAAGATATATAATTTACAAGAAAACTCGCAAAGAAAGCATAACCAATAGATAAATATCACGGTGTTTTATACACCTATCAGTTGCTACGACCCAAAGTCGAAGACTTTAATAAACAAATCTGTATCACACAGGAAAGTCTACGATGATAGACAAATCTGTCTCCCACAGATAAACCTAAGAGTTTTGTTCCGTCTTTTGATAAAATCAAGGTGAACATAAACCAACTGATAACCCGAACTTATATTCCCGAAGAACAGCCTAGAATTATCAATCACCTTACAATAATCTAAATCGTATGGTAGCGAAACTAGATATTGTGGAATCACAAACAATGAGACGAATATGTTTGTGATTTCTTTTTATCTTTCCCTATCGGAGATATAATCTCAAGTCAATTATTCAATTGAACTCGTATGATAGAAAATGACAAGATCAGATCGCTCAATTACAAGAGAAGCAGTTTCGTCTGGCTTCACAATCCCAATGAAGTCTTTTAGTCGTTAACCTACAGGGTCTCGAGAAGAAACCTAAGGTTAAAGGAGAATCGACTCTAGAAAAACCAACTAGTATCACACAGAAGGTGTGGGGACTAGTTTTTCCAGTTGCTATATGTCTCCTTTATATAGTTTTCAAATCAGGGTTTGCAATCCAAGTTACCTTGCTAACAAAGCATTCAATATTCACCGTTAGATGAAAAACCTGATTTAACCAAGCTAATATCTTTCAACTGTTAGATCAAAACTTAGCTTGTCACACGCAAATGAAATATATTTCATTTAGGTTTGAGTAACCGTACCTAAACGTGTACACTTAGTTGGTTCACAAATAGTTAACCAATGGTTAGCCATATGAGCACTTCCATATTAGACACCAATACCGTATGCACTTCCATATTAAACCATTGGTTCACAAAATCGGTTTGATAGGTGTCTAAAACACCGTGATAGGTGTCCAATACCGTATGTACACATATGCACACACTTGGTTCTGGCACATGGATTTATAAACTAATGTGCGAACACACTATATATGCTTATATCCATAGTTGGTTACGTAATCTCAAATTTATATTTCAATCATTGAAACATTCTTCTATAATGTTATAACAATCGTTATTCACAACTATCGTCATCAAAGATATTTTCAAGATTGAAACGTCATCATGACTTTCGTCACGGGTTAAGATGAAAAGTGGTTAAAGAGAAAGCTTACCAACATATATTTCGAGAAACAGATAGGCGAGTAAACTCGGCTCGAAATAGCAAATGTGTATGTATGAAAATTATCATACTTATACGAATTTGTCTCAAGAGTAGGAGATAGATAGAATTTTGTGTGAAAGATAAGTTCAAGTCTCCACATACCTTTTAGTCGGATGAAGTTCCACTGGTTCCTTGAGTATTTCTCCATCTTCGTAATATGATCGCCATGGAGTCTGGAGCTCAACTACACTAAACTGTCCTAAACCAAGACTTAGCTATAAGTAGTCTAGAAATCAAGACATATAGTTTTGACAACTAAACTTGACAAACATGCTTGAGATAGCAACGCATGCGAGTTCGACCGAGCAATGCTCTACCAATCTCCCCCTTTGTCAATTTTAGTGGGAAAACTATCAATACATATGGATTACAAAATAAATAAAACTTTGTAGCTTCTCGTCCACATGCTTGATCTCCTTGGTGCTTCAACATTACTCGAAAACTTCATCTTTTCCAAGTACTCCCATGATTCCATAGATGTTCAATTCAGCATCATAGTTGTTGAAGATCCGTAGCCATAACAATGAGAAAACAAAAGCTCTCGATCATTGTTATACAGTGTCATAGTATTATTACACAATATCAAAGTTCTTATATCACAACTTCGACAACAATACTATGGTGATATGTATCACGCCCCCTACTTTTGTTAGAGCACTGCTCGGTCGAACTCGCATGCGTTGCTATATCAAGCATGTTTGTCAATACTAGTGATCAAAGATATATGTCTTGATTTCTAGTTTACTTATGACTAAGTCTCGGTCTAGGATAGTTAAGTGCAGGTGAGCTTCAGACTCCATGGCGATCATCTTACGAAGACGAAGAACTACTCGAGGAATAAGTGGAACTTCATCCGACAAAAAGGTATGTGGAGACTTGAACTTATCTGTCACTCAAAAGTCTATTCTATCTCCTACTCTTGAGACAAAGTCGTATAAGTATGATAGTTTTCATACATACACATTTGCTATTTCGAGCCGAGTTTACTCGCGTATCTTTTCCTCGAAATATGTATTTGTGAGATTTTGCTTTAACCACTTTCATCTTTACCCATGACGCAAGTCATGAAGACGTTTCAATCTTGAAAATAGCTTTGATCACGATAGTCGTGAATAACGATAACGATTGTTATAACTGTTAGAGCATTGCTCGGTCGAACTCGCATGCGTTGCTATCTCAAGCATGTTTGTCAATGTTAGTGATCAAAACTATAAGTCTTGATTTCTAGTCTACTATAGCTAAGTCTCATACTAGGATAGAAAGTGTATTTTAGCTCAAGAACTCCATGGCAATCATCATACAAGACGAAGGACTACTCAAGGAACTGGTGGAACTTTATCTATCACTCAAAAGTCTATCCACTCTATCTCCTATTTTGAGACAAAAGTCGTTTTGCTATATAGACTTTGATTATACACATTTGCTCTTTCGAGCCGAGTTTATCTCGCCTATCTATTTCTCAAAAAATGTGTTGGTAAGCTTTTGCTTTGGCCAAGTTCATCTTTACCTAGTGACGAAAGTCATGATACGTTTCAATCACTTTGAAAATTGCTTACTTTGACGGAAAATAGTTTGTGAGTAACAACTATATAATAACATCCTCTAAGAATGTTTCAATGATTGAAATGAGAGTTTAGATTATATAACCAATGATGGATATAAGCATTGTATGGCAACACATATATGTATAAGTCCCTTTTCCTTGAATCGAAGTTTGCGAACTTTGTTGATCAAGAGAACCGGAACAAGAGCCGTGAACTCAGTCCGCGAACTGGCGTAAGTTCTCGACCCGAGAAAATCTGTTGGAGTTTAAGAACTCCTTCCGGGAATTTAAGTCCGCTAACTAAGTCTGCGAACTTAAGTTGGTTATATCTAAAGACGATTGTTTGTGAACTTATTTATATTAACTAAGGAATGCAAAATGCAAACCGTGGCTATAAAGTTCATGAATCGATTCGAGTGAATCAAATCGTTTTTGCTTCGACTGTGTCTTGTGTAGTTACATAAGATTTTCTTGAAATTGAACAACTCTCTAACTAGTTCATTTGAGTCATTTGAACTAGTTATGGTGAAGAAGAATATGGTTGATATGAAAGTGCTCATATGGATAACCATTTGGTTAACTATTGTTGAACCAACAAATGTACATGTTTGGGTACGGTTACACAAACCTAAAATCGTGCATTTCATTTGTGTGTAACAAGCTAAGTTTTCGATCCAACGGTTGAGATATATTAGCTTGAATCTAATCAGGTTTTCATCTAACGGTGAATATTGAATGCTTTGTTACCAAGCTAACATTGATTGCAAACCCTGATTTGAAAGACTATATAAGGGATAACTCTAGCAACTGGGAAACCTAATCCCCACACCTCCTGTGTGATACTAGTTGTATTAGCTAGAGTCGATTCTCCTTTAACCTGAGGTTTCTTCTTGAAAACCGAGTGTTTGAGGGTGAAAACGGTTTCTGCTGATTATGGTAATTTCAGGTGTGTGGGTGAGAAATGAATTTAAACCCTAAAAAATGTACTGCAAGAGAGTACTTTATATTCGAGAGATCAATCTGTACAAATCCGGCCTAAACCAAGAAATGGTCGTTCCATACTTGCTTCGGTCACAAAGTGAAGGAGAAGGGTTGGTTTTAGGGAGGGAAGCGAAGAAAGTGTTGAGACCAGAATAGTTGATTCTGGAAGAGTAGTTGTTTTCTATGACTTGTATCAGAAAGTGGGAAGCTAACAGATGGAAAGCTAGCAAATGTTTTCTGAGTGTTGTATGCTCCTGACCTGAACTTGTTGTTCGGTGGGAATAGGTAATGCCTATTTATACAAGTCGAAGTGAAACGTACTATGGTCTCATTAAGAAATGGAAAACGGGTGAGTAAATGGGAGGAGGTGGTAACCGTTAACACCTGGAATTGATGTTCCATAAAAGAAAGCGTTTCACCATTACTCCCTGTATTTACTAACCGCCTCATCCTTATGACACTTTCTTATAACGGGCGTAGTGTACGCCGCATGCTGTAAACTGCCAAACCAATACCCAATGAGCATCCCCCAGTTTGTGACATGCGTTGATGTCTCGAGTGTTTTCATGGAAAACATGTAGCACATTGTTGTTGTCTGGCAAGTTGAGCTTGGGAGACTTGCCGGCTCGGTGGTGACCTTCGACGGTCGAGATTCTGCATCTTAAGAGGAAAGATAGCCGTTGATTATTGCAACCCTTCGTTTGGTAACCAGTGACATGAAAGCATGATTAGTATGGCATTAATATGGCCTAGTTTAGGCGCGGCCAAAAGTTAGGGTTTTGGTTTTGTTTAGGAACGACCAAACTAGGTCCAAAGGTTGCCACGCGTTAGCTGGTAACCTTGGACGGCTAAGATCTGCAACTTAGATGAAAGAGTGGTCGTTGATTGTTGCAGGCCTTCGTTTTGGTAGCCAGAATGGTATGGTGCGGCAAGGTGGTTGGCATGCCATTGGCACATGTGGCATGGCATGCCTTGGCGCGGTTTGGCGTGGCCAAAATTAGGGTTTTGGGCCAAAGGTTACCATGCGTTGTTTGGCGACCTTAGACGGCTAGGATTTGCATCTAGGATTGAAGGGTGGTCGTTGATCGTTGCACGCCTTCGTTTTGGTAGCCGCATAGGGGAGGTCGGCATGGTATCGCGGAAAGGTGGTTGGCATGCCATTGGAACATGTGGCATGGCATGCCTTGGTGCGGTTTGGCGTGGCCAAAACTAGGGTTTTGGGCCAAAGGTTACCATGCGTTGGTTGGCGACCTTGGACGACTAAGATTTGCATCTAAGATGGAAGGGTGGTCGTTGATCGTCGCACGCCTTCGTTTTGGTAGCCGCATAGGGAAGGCCGGCATGGTATGGAGCGACAAGGTGGATGGCATGCCATTGGCACATGTGGATAGCCGGCATGCCTTGGCGCGGTTTGGGCGTGGCCAAAACTAGGGTTTTTTGCGTTGGGCCAAAGGTTACCATGCATTGGTTGGCGACCTTGGACGGCTAAGATTTGCATCTAAGATGGAAGGGTGGTCGTTGATCGTCGCACGCCATCGTTTTGGTAGCCGCATAGGGAAGGACGGCATGGTATGGCGCGACAAGGTGGCTGGCATGCCATTGGCACATGTGGCATGGCCGGCATGCCTTGGCGCGGTTTGGGCGTGGCTAAAACTAGGATTTTGGCGTTGGGCCAAAGGTTACCATGCGGTGGTTGGCGACCTTGGACGGCTAAGATTTTCATCTTAGATGGAAGGGTGGCCGTTGATTGTCGCACGCCTTCGTTTTAGCAGTCGTGAAGAGAAGGCCGGCATGGTAACGTGGATGGTATGGTTTGCCATTGGCACGGTGGTGCGGCTGGCATGGTTGGCATGCCTTGGCGCGGAGACGTGGCTGGCATGGTTTGCCATTGGCACGGTGGTGCGGCTGGCATGGTTGGCATGCCTTGGCGCGGAGACGTGGCTGGCACGGTTTGCCATTGGCACAGTGGCGTGAGAATTAGGGTTTGGTATGTACGAAGATGACGTCGGTCAATACTAAGGGTTCTGCCATGGAACATGACACATGTATATATATATAAAAATACCTTGGTAATTCTTACGTAGGCATGCTGATTGATTCAATAAATACGCTAGTGGTCATAGTGACGTCATGTTAGATGTATGGTTTTACGATTTTAACCCTAAGCTAAAAACCACCATCAACATTAAGTCCCCTGCTTAGCTCGGAACATGAGCATTGTTGCGAGGTAAGCATAAGATGGTGAGAGGCAAGGACAAAATCGAAATGACAAGTCATGAAAAGATGGTCAAGAAGACCCGGCTAACCTTTTTCGAGAGGTAAGGGGAGTTTGTGATTCTCGTGTTGGAGGCCTTGCATAGATTCTACTTGTGGTGTTGCTGGCTAGACCGTGAAGTGGTGAGATGTAGATTGTCGGCTTGGAATGGGAGCCGCAGGCGTCGGTCGGCTTGGAATGGGAGCCGCAGGCTTCGGTCGGCTCGAAATGGGAGCCGTAGGCGTCGGTCGACTTGGAATGGGAGCCGCACGCGTTGGTCGGCTTGGAATGGGAGCCGCACGCGTCGGTCGTCTTAGAACGGGAGCCGCAGGCGCCGGTCGGCTTGGAATGGGAGCCGCAGGCGTCGGTCGGCTTGGAATGGGAGCCGCAGGCGTCGGTCGGCCTGGAATGGGAGCCGCACGCGTTGGTCGACTTGGAATGGGAGCCGCAGGCGTCGGTCGGCTTGGAATGGGAGCCGCACGCGTTTGTCGGCTTGGAATGGGAGGAAACTGGCTTCGGTCCGCGGAATGGTGGAAACTGTCTTCAGTCCGCAGAATGGTGTAAACTGGTTTCGGAACTTCAGCTACCAAACGATGGTGATGACGCTGGAACTTCGGTTATCAAATGGTAGTGATGGCGCCTGACAACTTTGTCTAAATTAGGGTTTGGCATGCCGAAACCCTAATTAGCGCCCCTTATTAAAATCGTTGTAGAATTCTCGTACGAACTCGGATTTTGACGGTCCGCCCCTCCATCTGACCGGAATTTTTTTTTCATATATCCTTACGCGGGAATATTTAGGTTTTGAGATCGTTTAGGAGGTGACAACGGCCCGACAGTGAAACTCAGGAAGAATTCAGGAGGGATGTTGCGGGCCCAGGGTAACATAGTCTCGCCGAGTCATCTATTCCCGTTCATGGAGCAATAAGGAAACTTTATTTTGTCCAAACTCTAGAAACTCCGTCCGTATGAAAAGAGGTATTGACCTTCTTCTTTTTTCCGTCGCTCGTCCGGATCTGTGCTATCGTCTGCAGTGTCTCTCCAGTGGATTCCAAAATTTACCAAACTCCACTGCATTCTTGGGACGGATGGATGTGGTTGTATTGTCGGTCCATCCTTGATTTTAGGTTGTTCAGTGCCTGGACCTTCTGATCGCGATGACAGTATGATGTGGATGCTTGTATGGTCGAAATCTTTGGAGCCACTGGATGAAATAGATGAGTTGGGAGACGTTTCATTACCGACGTGCTGCTATCGAGTCTTCAAGGACTTTGTTCCAAGAGACATCCTTCGAACCATCTTCTGAATCTTGGACTATCGTATAGAATGAGATGCGGTGAGCAGTCCCCAGTTATATTTATGTTAGATCCGATGGCACGGCCGAACATGTGAATGTATCTCTGTGGCGTGCTTTTGGAGTCTTCGATGCACATGTACGGCTTTCTGTTGAGAAATTTATGCGGCATGTAAAACTTCGGCAGTGACGATGTTGAAATCAGAAATAACCAGGTGAGGGGAGTGAAAGCGTCCCATGCTGGTAGTTCCCATGTGTATCCTATTTTCATCGCATCGCCTTGAGTCCATGTCCACAGGATTTGATTCAAGCTTATTATACTCTGCTGGATGTGACGCTGGGATGCACATGGATGAAATATTCTGGATAAAGAAGAGGTAGGAATGAGAGAGTTATGTTGTTTATCGTGGCTCCCTCTGTTTCTTCTAGAAAAGTGTTTCAGCCGCGTCTCTGGAGTTATCTCATGAGTCTTTGATGGTCGTCGAGATGGACTGCGATGAGTAGTCCCCAGTCTCATTTTTCTTTAGTTTCTGAAGTTGTTTTCCTATGAGCAGGCTTGGGATCCGCCGCGTCCTGGTAAAGTGTTGAAGGCGTCTTCTAGACAAAGAGGTGATGATATCCTTGCGCTACACCCTTGAAGAGTATATGACCATGTTGTGACTATGGTCTTTTGGTTGACTGTGTCTTCTGAGCTTTGACAGTGAAAGGATTCCATGTAGACCCTCATTCCCCAGGTATGGTTTACATTTTTCCATCTTTGTAGTGATTGCTGCTGCTGTGAAGCTCTGGCTGGTATCAAAAAATGAGCGGCAACAGTTCTTGGTAGCAGATGTAATCAGAAGAGACTACATTGTAGTGAGAACAAAGTAGGTTGGATAGAATGCGTAAGCGAGAAAACTGCCCATGTCCACGAGCTTTGGAGGGATGGATCAAAAGGCGGTCATGACTACGAAGATTGGCTGATTGCGATCATGATCCTCTACATGGGGAGCGTGGTGGTACGACCCTTTACAGGAAGGAGTGGCGGCCCCGGTACGATCCTTGGCAGGAGAAAGCGGCGTTGAGGCGACTTCGGCTCTTGGAGAGGATGTTGAAACTTAAGAAGACAAACGCTGAAGCTTCGGCTTCGATCCTTGAGAAGCTTATGGAGAAAATGCTGAAGCGGAGCGGCTGCTGAAGTGAACGTTGAAGCGGAGCCGCTGCTGGAGGACGTTGAAGCGCAGAGGCTACGTCAATCAGTGTGTTGTCAAACTGGACACCCTTCAAGCGAACAGTGGTTAGGAGTCCCCAGTTCCATCTATCGTGCTTTCCAAGAGAGGTAGGGGTTTTGGAACGACTTCTTGGCTGGAAATAAATGTTTTCCTGACACAGCGCGGTTGAGGGATGCAAATATGTCTTGACGTTGCGCCTTGGTAAAATATAAAATCTCTCATAAATGTTCCATCATAGACTGCACAATTTTGTGGGAGAAGTCCCCCGAAATCATGCATCTCCTGACGGAAAGAGAGTCTTTGTGAAATCAGGGGGGTTGCTGATCTCCTTGCCTCGATTTTGGAGAAGTCGTTCCTGATCTCTACGTGTGATGAAATTAGATTGCTGATTCCTTTCTACTGAGCGTTCAAGAGCAACGCTGGAAGGATGCAAGCTGCTGGTGCTGAGAAGATACAAGTTGTTAGTGCTGGAAGGATGCAAGCTGTCAGCGCTGGAAGAGATGCAAGCTGCTGGCGTTGGAAAGATGAAAGTTGTTAGCGCTGGATGGATGCAAGCCGTCAGCACCGGAAGGGATGCAAGCTGCTGGCACTGGAAAGATGCAAGCTGTTAGCTCTAGATCGGGTTGGAAAAGCATATTCCAAGCATGTACTCCAGCGTTTCTCTTTCAATTTGTTTTCTTGTTTTTCTTATGTTGGTGCAAACCCTAGCCATAGGTATACCTTCCATAAATCTGTAGAAATATTGTTCTTCTGAACTAGTGTAAACCCTAACGTAGGTATTCCTTTCATAAACTTGTATAAATAATTCATCATAAACAATTGCTCTTCGAATATCACCGTAGTAACGTCGGCCACCTCATGAATAGTGACGGGTAATCATTATTATGCAAAGTGGGTACGTACGGGTAGGTGACTGATTCCACGAAGAACGGGGCGTTAGGGTTTTCCTCATTTTTTTTGTAAGTCAAACAAAGCGCCTGGTTTATGGTTTAATTTTATGGATTTTGGGTTGATAGACAAATGTTACCTATGAGGGTTTTGGATTATTATTCGGGATGAACTGTTTTAGGATGATGTAGTTTTTGGTTATGATTGTAACTGACACAAACATTCCAGGGAAGATATGGAACCGTGAACTTTGCGTGCCGGTAAATGAAATGGGATGAAACATAACATGGCTATCGGTTTTATCATTCCCGTGAAACTTGAAATAGTAAACCATGTATTTTGTCTAGGAAAGACTTACTCGGTTTTTTGGATCGGCTAACGAAAAATGAGTCAGGTGCAAGTCCGAGTTTTGTGGGAAGTACCGCGATTGTGGAAAGTCCTCAGTCGTCCCTGAGTCACTTGATAATCGAGTCGTCGATCCCTGGGCGGATCGTTTGCTTTTAACCTCTGGGAAGTCCCCAGTCGCCCCTTGCGGTGTCAAGGCTGGTAATCGGGTCGTCTGGTAACTGAGTCGTCGATCCCTGAACAGATCGTATCGGGCCGTCTGGTAGCTGAGTTGTAGATCCATGAGCGGATCGTTTGCCTCTACCGTCCTGACGTCTGGGTCGAAATATGAGATCGAGGATTGAAAAGTGACATTGTAACCGAAAGATCAATCTCCCATTGTGGTCACCAATTGTTTGAGGGTGAAAACGGTTTCTGCTGATTTTGGTAATTTCGGGTGTGTGGGTGAGAAAAGAATTTAAACCCTAAACGATGTACTGCAAGGGAGTACTTTAGATTCGAGAGATCAATCTGTAAAAATCCAGCCTAAACCAAGAAATGCCCGTTCCAGACTTGCTTCAGTCACAAAGTGAAGGAGAAGGGTTGGTTTTGGGGAGGGAAGCGAAGAAACTGTTGAGACCAGAATAGTTGATTCTGGAAGAGTAGTTGTTTTCTACGACTTGTATCAGAAAGTGGGAAGCTAACAGATGGAAAGCTAGCAAATGTTTTCTGAGTGTTGTATGCTCCTGACCTGAACTTGTTGTTCGGTGGGATAGGTAATGCCTATTTATACAAGTCGAAGTGAAACGTACTCTGGTCTCATTAAGAAATGGAAAAAGAGTGAGTAAATGGGAGGAGGTGGTAACCGGTAACGCCTGGAATTGATGTTCCATAAAAGACCATTACTCCCTGTATTTACTAACCGCCTCATCCTTATGACACTTTCTTATAACGGGCGTAGTGTACGCCGCACGCTGTAAACTGCCAAACCAATACCCAATGAGCATCCCCCAGTTTGTGACATGCGTTGATGTCTCAAATGTTTTCATAGAAAACATGTAGCACGTTGTTGTTGTCTGGAAAGTTGATCTTGGGAGACTTGTCGGATAGGTGGTGACCTTCGACGGTCGAGATTTTGCATCTTAAGAGGAAAGGTAGCCGTTGATTATTGCAACCCTTCGTTTGGTATCCAGTGACATGAAAGAATGATCAATATGGCTTTAATATGGCCTAGTTTACGTGCGGCCAAAAGTTAGGGTTTTGGCTTTGTTTAGGCGCGAACAAACTAGGGCCAAAGGTTGCCATGCGTTAGCTGGTAACCTTGGACGGCTAAGATCTGCACCTTAGATGAAAGAGTGGTCGTTGATTGTTGCAGGCCTTCGTTTTGGTAGCCGCACAGGGAAGGATGGAATGGTATGGTGTGACAAGGTGGTTGGCATGCCATTGGAACATGTGGCATGGCATGCCTTGGCGCGGTTTTGCGTGGCCAAAACTAGGGTTTTGGTCCAAAGGTTACCATGCGTTGTTTGGAGACCTTGGACGGCTAGGATTTTCATCTAGGATTGAAGGGTGGCCGTTGATCGTCGCACGCCTTCGTTTGGTAGCCGCATAAGGGAGGTCGGCATGGTATGGCGCAACAAGGTGGTTGGCATGCCATTGGCACATGTGGCATGGCATGCCTTGGCGCATGGTGTGGCCAAAACTAGGGTTTGGGCCAAAGGATACCATGCGTTGGTTGGCGACTTTGAACGACTAAGATTTGCATCTATGATGGAAGGGTGGCCGTTGATCGTCGCACACCTTCGTTTTGGTAGTCGCATAGGGAAGGTCGGCATGGTATGGCGCGACAAGGTGGCTGGCATGCCATCGGCGCGGTTTGAGCGTGGCCAAAACTAGGGTTTTGGCGTCGGTCCAAAGGTTACCATGCGTTGGTCGGCGAACTTGAATGGCTAAGATTTGCATCTAAGATGGAAGGGTGGTCGTTGATTGTCGCACGCCTACGTTTTAGCAGCCGTGAAGAGAAGGTCGGCATGGTAACGTGGCTGGTATGGTTTGCCATTGGCACGGTGGTGCGGTTGGCATGGTTGGCATGCCTTGACGGGGAGACGTGGCTGGCATGGTTTTCCATTGGCATGGTGGTGCGGATGGCATGGTTGGCATGCCTTGGCGCGGAGACGTGGCTGGCATGGTTTGCCATTGGCACGGTGGTGCGGCTGGCATGGTTGGAATGCTTTGGCGCGGAGACGTGGCTGGCATGGTTTTCCATTGGCACGGTGGTCCGGCTGGAATGGTTGGCATGCCTTGGCGCGGAGACGTGGCTGGCATGGTTTGCCATTGGCACGGTGATGCGGCTGGCATGGTTGGCATGCCTTGGCGCGGAGACGTGGCTGGCATGGTTTGCCATTGGCACGGTGGCGTGAGAATTAGGGTTTGGTATGTACGAAGATGATGTCGGTCAATACTAAGGGTTATGCCGTGGAACATGACACATGTATATATATAAAAAAAAGGTACCCTGGTAATTCTTACGTAGGCATGATGATTGAATCAATCAATGCGCTAGTGGTCATAGTGACGTCATGTCAGATGTATGGTTTTACGATTTTAACCCTAAGCTAAAAACCACCATCAACACCAAGTTAACGACTTAAATACTTCATTGGGATTGTGAAGCCAGACCGATGCGACTTTCTCGTAGTTGTGTGATCTGATCTTGCTGATTCTATCATTTTGAGTACAGTCGTAAAGATTGGCTTGAGATTTATATCTCCGATAGGCAAGATTGAAAAGTAGTCACAAACATCTTCGTCTCATCGTTTGTGATTCCACAATATCTTCTTTCGCTGCGTCGCTTAAGATTATTGTGAGGTGATTGATAATACTAGGTTGTTCTTCGGGAATATAAGTCCGGGTTATCAATTGGTTTTTGTTCACCTTGATTTATCAAAAGACGGAACAAAACTTGTAGGTATTTATGTGGGAGACAGATTTATCTATTCTTGTAGACTTTTCTGTGTGATACATATTTATTTTTTAAAGTCTTTGACTTTGGGTCGTAGCAACTCTTAGTTGTGGGTGAGATCAACTAAGGGAATCAAGTGTGTAGTATCCTGCTGGGATCAGAGACGTAAGGAGCGCAACTGTACCTTGAATCAGTGTGAGATTGATTAGGGTTCAACTACAGTCCAGACCGAAGTTAGTTTGTAGTATGCTAGTGTCTGTAGCGGCTTAATACAATGTGGTGTTCAATCTGGACTAGGTCCCCGGGTTTTTCTGCATTTGCAGTTTCCTCGTTAACAAAATTTTGGTGTCTGTGTTATTTCTATTCCGCATTATATTTTGTTATATAATTGAAATATCACAGGTTGTGCGTTTGAATCAATCAATTGGAAATCCGACCTTTGGTTGTTGATTGAAATTGATTGATCCTTGAACATTGGTCTTTGGTACCGTTCAAGTGATTTCTCTTGTATTCAATTAGACTCGCAAATTTCTATTTGCTTGAGAAATAATTGAATCAAGAAAGAGAGATATAACTCTTTGATATACTTTATTAAGATTGAGTCTAGTTGATTCTCTTGAAAGTGTATTGGAGTTTGTCCATACAGATTGCTAATCGAAATATTGGGTGAGGTTGTTGTACCCCCACTTTTTCAATAACATTATAGAAGAATGTTTCAATGATTGAAATGTAGAGTTGAGATTACCAACTATGGATATAAGCATATATAGTGTGTTCGCACATTTGTGTATAAATCCATGTGCCGGAAACCAAGTGCGTGCATATGTGTGCATGCGGTATTTGTGAAGGAGACAGGTTGAGTACGCGTACCTGCGGAAGTTTTCATACCGAAAATTTCTGCTGAGTTTGTAAGTTTGAAAACTAGTAAACCAGTCACCTTAGGTACGCATACCCGTATGTGTACCCACATAAGTTTTCGAACCGAAAATTTCTGTTGAGTTTGTAAACTCTAATCCGGTAGCTAAGGTACGCATACCCGTACGCGTACCCAAGCTGGTTATTTCTCAAATCGGTTGTTCATGAACTTAAAACAATAAATTATAAGGAATGCAATCTTTGCAAACTGTAGCTATATTGTTCATGAATTGATTCAAGTGAATCAAACCGATTTTGTTTCAGTTGTGTCTATGAATAAAGATCTAAGCAATTGAACAACTCTTGAACTAGTTCTTACGAGTCATTTGAACTAGTTATGAGAAAGATGAATACGGTTAATATGAAAGTGCTCATATGGCTAACCATTGGTTAACTATTTGTGAACCAACTAAGTGTACACGTTTAGGTACGGTTACTCAAACCTAAATGAATACATTTCATTTGTGTGTGACAAGCTAAGTTTCGATCTAACGGTTGCAAGATATTAGCTTGGAGAAATCAGGTTTTTCATCTAACGGTGAATATTGAATGCTTTGTTACCAAGGTAACTTGAATTGCAAACCCTGATTTGAAAACTATATAAAGGAGACATCTAGCAACTGGAAAAACTAATCCCCAAACCTCTTGTGTGATACTAGTTGGTTTTGCTAGAGTCGATTCTCCTTTAACCTTAGGTTTCTTCTCGAGACCATGTAGGTTAACGACTGAAAGACTTCATTAGGATTGTGAAGCCAGACGAAACTACTTTCTTGTAGTTGAGCGATCTGATCTTGCCATTTTCTATCGTACGAGTTCAATTGAATAATTGACTTGAGATTATATCTCCGATAGGGAAAGATAAAAACAAATCACAAATATCTTCGTCTCATCGTTTGTGATTCCACAATATCTAGTTTCGCTACCATACGATTTAGATTATTGTGACGTGATTGATAATACTAGGCTGTACTTCGGGAATATAAGTCCGGGTTATCAATTAGTTCTTGTTCACCTTGCTTTATCAAAAGACGGAACAAAACTCATAGGTTTATCTGTGGGAGACAGTTTTATCTATTATCATAGACTTTTATGTGTGATACAGATTTGTTTATTGAAGTCTCCGACTGTGGGCCATAGCAACTCTTAGTTGTGGGTGATATCAACTAAGGGAATCAAGTGGGTAGTATCCTGTTGGGATCAGAGAGGTAAGGAGCGCAACTGTACCCTGAATCAGTGTGATATTGATTAGGGTTCAACTACAGTCCATACCGAAGTTAGTTTGTAGTAGGCTAGTGTCTGTAGCGGCTTAATACAGTGTGGTGTTCAATCTGGACTAGGTCCCGGGGTTTTTCTGCATTTTCGGTTTCCTCGTTAACAAAATTTATGGTGTCTGTGTTATTTCTATTCCTTATTATATTTTGTTATATAATTGAAATATCACAGGTTGTGCGTTGAGATCAACAAATTAGAATATCCAACCCTTGGTTGTTGATTTACATTGATTGACACTTGGTTATTGGTCTTTGGTACCATCCAAGTTTATCTCTCTAGTATTTGATAAAGACTCGCATATTTCCATTTGCTTGAGTAAAGATCAAATCGAGAGATAGAGATATTAACTCCTTGATATACTTTTTATTAAGATTGAGTATGACTGTCTAGTTGATTCTCTTAAAAGTATACTAGAGTTAGTCCATACAGATTGCTAATCAAAATATTGGGTGAGGTTGTTGTAACCCCGCTTTTTCAATTGGTATCAGAGCAGGCAAACACGTTTAAGACCTTACAAGTCTGTGTTTGTAGCGATCTGACTCTATGGACAGAGGTGCTATCTAATTACTTATGGTGGAAAATTGCTATGCGAGCTTTTCTTCAAGCACGTGATTTTCAATAATGGGTATATGTAGTTAATGGCTATGATGCTCCCATTGTGGCAGTAGGAAATGTAAACGTTTCCAAGAATATTGGTGAATATAGTCCTACCGAGATACTTACTGCTAAGCAAAATTCCGACGGTTTGAATGCCATCATACATGCCATTATCCCAAATCTTCGGCATCATGTGTCAAATTGCACTAGGTATAAAGATGCGTGGGATATCTTAGAAACCGTATTCGAAGGAAATACTAGTGAAAAGGAGGCTAGGCTTCAAAACCTTAATTTCGATTGGGAAAACATTCGTATGGCAGATGAAGATTCATTTGATGAGTTTAGTTACAAAGTGTCTGAAATTGTTAATGCATCTTTTGCATTGGGTAAGACTATTCCTGAAAAGGACATTGTGATGAAAATTCTCAGATTGCTGCCATCTAGATACGATTCAATGAAGCATGCCATCGTTGAGGGAAATAACCTTGATAATCTCTCCAGAAATACACTGGTTGGGAAGCTTAAGATCTTTGATCACGAGCATTCATCCAAATCTAAGGATGTTGCATTCAAAGCACTAAAAGACACAAAATTACTTGATAAAAGTAAAAAGTGTATATCTCTAAAGACGATCACTCTGAGACTAATTCAGAAGATGAAGATCTTGACAAATCGGTCTCGATGATTACAAGACAGTTTAGAGATCTTCTATTGAAGAGAAGTAAACGGTTCTCCAGAGATAAGCCTAAAGCATCAGTCAAACATCATAATCGTATTCCTCTTAAAAACAAGGACACTGATGAAAATGATGACGAGGATATGCCTCAGTGCTTTAAGTGTAAGGTATTTGGTCATTTTGCAAACGAGTGCCCAAATCGTAGAAAATACACTGGGAACAAAGGTCTTGCTGCGACGATGAGATGTCTGACAATTATGATTCCGGTGAAGACAAAAAATCAAGTGTTACTCTTCTATGTGAAAATATTGATTTTGATAATTGTAGCAATACATACATCAATCTTGATAATTGTTAGAGCATAGCTCGGTCAACCTCGCATGCATTGATATCTCAAGCATGTTTGTCAATGTTAGTGATCAAAACTATAAGTCTTGATTTCTAACTTACATAGCTAAGTCTCGGACTAGGATAAAAAAGTGTAGTTGAGCTCAAGGACTTCATGGAGATTCATCATACAACGACGAAAATCTATACAAGGAACCGTTGAACTTCATCAACAAAAAGGTATGTGGAGACTTGAACTTATCTATCACTCAAAAGTCTATCTCTTCTATCTCCTACTTCTTATGAGATAAAAGTCGTACACATTTGACATTTCGAGCTGAGCATTCATTGCTTATCTTTTATCTCAAAATCGTGTGTTGGTAAAGCATTTCGCTTTGATCAAGTTTATCTTCACCTAGTGACGAAAGTCATGAAAAGTTTCAATCACTTTGAGAATTGCTCTGACGTGAACCGGTCTGTGAATAACGGCTACATAGCGTCCTCTGAGAATGTCTCAATGATTGAAATGAGAGTTTAGATTACATAATCATGTATTCCTTGAACCGAAGTTTTCAAACTTTGTTGATCAAGAGAAATCGGGAGGATTGTGGAACTGGCTTGCCAAGTCCGCGAACCTAGTTCGCAGACTCAGTCCGCGAAGTATCGGAAGTTCTCGACCAAGAATTTCTGCTGGATTTTCTAAAACTCGTTTGTGTGCTAAGTCAGCGAACTAGCGGAAGTTCTCTTTCCGAGAATTTCTGTTGAGTTTGGAAAACTCAACCGATTAACTTAAGTCCGCGAACTTGTTTGTGAACTTAAAAGGTTATGATCTAAAGATCTACTCTAAACATGAAACATTAAATTACTAAGGAATGCTTTATGAAAACCGTGGCTATAAAGTTCATGAGCCGATCCAATCGAATCGAATCATCTTTGTTTCAGTTGTGTCTTGTGTAGTTACATAAGATCTCATAGCAATTGAACAACTCTCTAACTAGTTCATTTGAGTCAATTGAACTAGTTATGTTGAAGATGAACAAGGTTAATATGAAATGCTCATATGATTAACCTTTTGGGTTACTATGTTGAACCAACATACACGTACACATTTGGGCATGGTTTTCACGAACCAAGTAAACGTCTACCCAAGTGTGTGTGACAAGCTAAATTTTCGATCTAACGGTTGAGAAATATTAGCTTGAATCTAAATCAAGTTTTCATCTAACGGTGAATAAGGATTGCTTTGTACCTAAGGAAAAACCCTGATTTGAAGGATATAAAAAGGAGACATCTAGCATTATGCAAAACTAATCCCCACACGTGTGTGTGCTACTAGTGCGCCCGCTAGAGTAGATATCCATTATCTTTTGATTTTCTTTTCTAAAATCAGGTTAACGAGTTAAAGAATTCATTGGGATTGTGAAGCCAGACCGATACTACTTTATCGTAGTTGTGTGATTTGATCTTGCATCTTCTATCGTACGAGTACAATCGATTGATTGGCTTGAGATCGTGAGAGTTCTCAGATAGGCAAGATAAAGAAGTCACAAACATCTTCGTCTCACTGTTTGTGATTCCTCGACAATCCGCTTGTGTAGTCAGGAAGGATTGTAGAGAGGTGATTGATTAATCTAGTCTGTTCTTCGGGAATATAAGACCAGATTATCAATTGGTTCCTGTTCACCTTAATTTCATATCAAAAGACAGAACAAAACCTAGGGTTTATCTATGGGAGACAAATTTATCCTTTTATAGACTTTTCTGTGTGAGACGGATCTGTTTATTATCAAGTCTGTAATTTTGGGTTACAAAAACTCTTGGTTGTGGGTGAGATCAGCTAAGGGAATCAAGTGCGCAGTATCCTGCTGGGATCAGAGGCGTAGGAGTACAACTATACCTTGAATCGGTGGGAGACTGATTGGGGTTCAACTATAGTCCAGTCCGAAGTTAGTTTGCAGTAGGCTAGTGTCTGTAGCGGCTTAATACAGTGTGTATTCAATCTGGACTAGGTCCCGGGGTTTTTCTGCATTTGCGGTTTCCTCGTTAACAAAATTTCTGGTGTCTGTGTTATTTCTTTTCCGCATTATATTTTATATAATTGAAATAATACAGGTTGTGAGTTCGTGATCATCAATTGGAAGTCCAACCTTTGGTTGTTGATTGATATTGATTGATCCTTGGCCATTGGTCTTTGGTACTGTCCAAGTATTCCTTGTATTTGATAAAGACTCGTTATTGTTTTTAGCTTGAGTAAAAATCAAATCAAGAGAGAGATATTAATTCCTTGAGATACTTTTATCTAGATTGAGTCTGACTGTCTAGTTGATTCTCTAGCAAAGTATTTCGGAGTTAGTCCATACAGATTGCTAAGCGAAATATTGGGTGGTGTTGTTAGACCCTCGCCTTTTCAATTGGTATCAGAGCAGGAAAACACGTTTAAGACCTCATCAGTCTGTGTTTGTAGCAATCTGAGTCTGTGGACAGGATCTCATACGCATACCAAAATGCCTCTTAAAGCTGTCAACTTTGTCAAGCGTCTCGGAAATACCTCAAAGGGTCACTCCTTAGATGATTCTTCTAAATCCCGAGGTAGGAAGACTGTTCCATCATGTGTTGGTCATTCTTCCTCCAATGATACTTAGGACATAATGGCAATAGCTGAAATGGAGCTCACCAGAATTTCAAAAAATTCTAAAGAGCTTGTTGATCTCAAGGATCATGTACAACTCACGGATGAATTCGAAAAGTCTATTGATCGTGAGCAAGTACTCTACAACATTATAGGGTCATTCTCTAAGGAAATTGAGAAACTTCTTCAAGAAAACAACATACAGCGTGAAAAGATTTGTGATCTTGAAAAGCTGGTCAAAGAAGGTTCAATTAGAGAAAATTGTTTGATCAAGACGCATTCATCTGATCTAGACAGACTTCGTGTTGATAAGGAGAAACTTGAAGCATCACTTGTCTTAGCCCATGGAGAGTGCGAATCCTTGGAAAAGGAAAACTCTGTCTTAAAGAAAAATTCTTCTGCACAATCTAATTCTCATGAGTTACTGTACAGAATGAAAGTTTCTCCAGAAGAAGATTATGTCAAGAAAAGTTTTCATAACTTACAATCTTCTCCGGTGGCTATGAAGTTTAAACAAGTACTAGTTGTTGCTTCTCCTCCACGAATTTGTACCTTCTTTGGAAAAGGAAATCACTATGTTATCCATTGTTTTTCTAGAAAGAAACGTGTTTCTGAACTTCACAAGTTGCTTCTTTCTACTGTCAATGGAGTAAATAGTCGGATGACTACTACAGTGAAGGTCCCGTTCACAGGAAACCAGACATCTTATAAAAATGATCTCTCTCCTAGAAATCATTACAGGACATTTGTAAATCCACGTGTTACCAATGAAAGTATGTCCTGTACTTATAAGAACACATCTGATAAATCTAAGTCTAGTGTGTGGAGACGAATTTCAGAAAATCCCTTAGAACCTATTTCTATAGGTCCTAGACTTTGTCATCAGAAGGGTTTCTCACCTGTGATTCCCAGAAGAATTGCTAGACGCACCCTTTTTCCTGGAAGCTACAGTGAAAGGACTATAAATGCTGTAATAAGACATCCTGAAAGAAATTAGAGCTACTCTCTCAGAACCTATGGTGAAACTATGTCTCCCTCTGCTACTTAGCAGCAGAATGGTCCATTCTTGTGTCTAACTTGAGAGATACAAGGATGAGGATTTGAGATATGCTCAAGTATTTTGATATATTTTTCTTGTCTTTGCTGTTTTACCCTTTTCGCTTTATCTTCTCGTCTCTATGATTTTGGGATGGAGGATTTTTGAAAGCTACATAGTGTGCAATATCAATTTTAGGGCAAATGGTTTTTAGTCGGCCCACGAATGCCCGTATCTCCTCAAAGAACTATAGGGTTTCTAGCCAACGCATTCACGAACATATATAAATCTTATAAGTGTTTCATTTTTCTTCAGAAAGGAGGACTATGGAATCTGTTCCCAAAGAAGAAGTTAACCCCTTGGTTGAGGATGATCTCAAAGGATGTGATTCTGGTCAAGAGTTTATACGGAAGAAGATGATTGAAAGAAAAAAGTATAACACTTGGATTGGTGAATCTGTCAAGGATTTGATTAGTGTTCAGAATGAAGTCAAGAACGAACTGGCTAACCTCCAATTGCAGATAAACCAGCTGATTGATGGACAAGCGAAAATCCTTGGTGCTCAGAATATCTTGATTAGAAATCAAAAGAAAGTTATCCTTGACTGTGCAAAGGCTCGTCATTATGCTCGCACTATTGATCGAAAATTCAACGTTCTAACTTTTGAACATGGTGTCTCTAGGGTCAACAGAGTCGAGGATATCAGTGACTCCTACTTTGATGGACCATTTCATAGGTATGAAATCATCAAGGAAAACTGAGTCTTATATGCATAATAAGTCTTCTTTTTGGATTAGTTGGAAGAATAACTAGTGCTTTGAATAGCGATGATTGTGACTACACATAGCTATTTTTGTTTTCATCTTCTTATGTTATTTTTTAGGTTCTTGGTTATTAAATTCTAAAAATATTTGGAGGATGATGTTTATTGCAGTATTTTAATGGTTTGTGATATTGCAATATTTTTATGGGATATGTATTGTTTACGTCCGTGAACTTGAAGGTCCCATATTGCAGTCAAAAGTAAAGTCGTTCATGAATCGGTATTCGTATTGATGAAAGGACGAATGGACTTTTGACATATACAAAATTTATGCCTATGCAGTCATGTATTTGATGGAAAATAGTATAAAATCTTTTGTTCAAGAAGGATAAAGTCTATTATGTCATTATGATGGAAAATATAATAGATCCTTGTATGTTATCCACGGTATTGATCTTCATTGATCCATTTTATTATGTTTTACCGTGAAGGATCCATTGTGTGTCTTATGTTGAGCACCTTACAACTAATTCGATTTACCTTGGCTTTGTTGATTGTTCCATAAGATGCTATACGTCGAGCATTAGGAACTAAATTAATCAACCTGTTTGGTTATTTAGTTTGTACTCCATAAGTTTTCTTTCTTATGTCGAGTACATGTACGGTTAAGGTTGTCATATTCTATGATGAACTTAGTCGGGGTTCCATAAGTTCTTTTATGTTGATCCCAAAATAATTAAATTAATTACTTCGGTGATTAGTTTGGTTGTTTGTATTCCAATTAGATTAATATAGGTTCCCTTGTAATTAATCTAGTTGAGTTTTCATACATTCCACAAGTTCTTGTGTTGAGTATATGAGAGGCTACACTATCATGTTCTTTGGTTAATGTAGTCATATATTCCGTAAGGTTTTCCTTATGTTGAGTATTTGAACGGTTAAGTTAGTCACCTCCATATGATTGCCTTAATCGTAGCTCCGTGAGTTTATTTATGTTGAGCACTTTCAATTAAATTAATCGCTTTCGTGGTTTGATTTAGTTGCGTATTCCAATTGAATTAATCATGGGTTTACTTGTGGTTAATTTGGTTGAGCTTTGGATATAGAAAATCATTCCTATGGTTTTTGGTGTCCAATAAAAAAATCTTTCTTTTCTTTCGAAATTAAGGCCGCTCTTGTTGTTCTCTTGGGAATGACATCAAATGGGGGAGAGTTCTTTTGAAATTGTGCTTAATGGTAATATCTTGCGGGGAGTGCGGCTGTGGAATTTTATAGGGGTTATCTTGTATATTAAAACTCCTTGATGAATGCTGTTAGCTTCGGCTATTAGATTGCATCTAAATTAAGTTGGTATATATTTTTCTTTTGGTCATGAAATGTCTCTTGTGGAAATTTCATGATGATCCTATTCTTGTACCTTTGCCAATTTTATTGACAAAAAGGGGGAGAAATATTGTAGTTCACACTACAAATACATATGGTTTTCGGATCATTATGTAAGGGGGAGTGGTTTCCATGATCGAGATGGAGTATTGACTAAGGAGGAGTGATACATATCACCGTAGTATTATTGTTAAAGTCGTGATACAATTGGACTTTCATGTTATATAATAATACTATGATACTGTATAATAATGATCGAGAATCTCGATTTCTCTCATTGTTATAGCTACGGATCTTCAACAACGATGGTGCTAAACTTACAACCTTTGGTATCATTGGAGTACTTGGAAGGACGAAGATTTCAAGGAACATTGAAGATTCGACTATGGAATAGGAGCCACTAAAGTTTATCTTTTTTGCATTCCATATGTATTAATAGTTTTGTCACTAAAATTGACAAAGGGGGAGATTGTTAGAGCATAGCTCGGTCAACCTCGCATGCGTTGCTATCTCAAGCATGTTTGTCAATGTTAGTGATCAAAACTATAAGTCTTGATTTCTAGCCTACATGGCTAAGTCTCGGACTAGGATACAAAAGTGTAGTTGAGCTCAAGGACTTCATGGAGATTCATCATACAACGATGAAGATCTATACAAGGAACCGTGGAACTTCATCAACAAAAAGGTATGTGGAGACTTGAACTTATCTATCACTCAAAAGTCTATCTCTTCTATCTCCTACTTCTTATGAGACAAAAGTCGTATGCTATATAGACTAGATCATACACATTTGACATTTCGAGCTGAGCATTCATTGCTTATCTTTTATCTCGAAATCGTGTGTTGGTAAAGCGTTTCGCTTTGATCAAGTTTATCTTCACCTAGTGACGAAAGTCATGAAAAGTTTCAATCACTTTGAGAATTGCTCTGACTTGAATCGGTCTGTGAATAATGGCTACATAGCGTCCCCTGAGAATGTCTCAATGATTGAAATGAGAGTTTAGATTACATAACCATGTATTTCTTGAACCGAAGTTTTCGAACTTTGTTGATCAAGAGAAATCGGGAGGATTGTGGAATTGGCTTGCCAAGTCCGCGAACTGTCGGAAGTTCTCGACCGAGAATTTCTGCTGGATTTTCCAAAACTCGTTTGTGTGCTAAGTCCGCGAACCCAGTCCGCGAACTGACGGAAGTTCACTTTCCGAGAATTTTTGCTAAGTTTGGAAAACTCAACCTATTAACTTAAGTCCGCGAACTTGTTTGTGAAATTAAAAGGTTATGATCTAAAGATGTGCTCTGAACATGAAACATTAAATTACTAAAGAATGCTTTATGCAAATCGTGGCTATAAAGTTCATGAGCCGATTCAATCGAATCGAATCACCTTTGTTTCAATTGTGTCTTGTGTAGTTACATAAGATCTCATAGCAATTGAACAACTATCTAACTAGTTCATTTGAGTCCATTGAACTAGTTACGGTGAAGAAGAACAAGGTTAATATGAAATGCTCATATGGCTAACCTTTTGGGTTACTATGTTGAACCAACATACACGTACACGTTTGGGCATGGTTTTCATGAACCCAGTAAACGTCTACCCAAGTGTGTGTGACAAGCTAAGTTTTCGATCTAACGGTTGAGAAATATTATCTTGAATCTAAATCAAGTTTTCATCTAACGTTGAATAAGGTTTGCTTTGTACCTAAGGCAAAACCCTGATTTGAAGGCTATATAAAGGAGACATCTAGCATTGTGCAAAATTAATCCCCACACGTCTGTGTGCTACTAGTGCACCCGCTAGAGTCGATATCCATTAACCTTTTATTTTCTTCTCTAAAATTAGGTTAACGACTTAAAGACTTCATTGGGATTGTGAAGCCAGACCGATACTACTTTATCGTAGTTGTGTGATCTGATCTTGCATCTTCTATCGTACGAGTACAATCGATTGATTGGATTGAGGTCGTGAGAGTTCTCAGATAGGCAAGATAAATAAGTCACAAACATCTTCGTCTCACTGTTTGTGATTCCTCGATAATACGCTTGTGTAGTCAGGAAGGATTGTAGAGAGGTGATTGATTAATCTAGGTTGTTCTTCGGGAATATAAGACCGGATTATCAATCGGTTCCTGTTCACCTTGATTTCATATGAAAAAACAGAACAAAACCTAGGGTTTATCTATGGGAGACAAATTTATCCTTTTATAGACTTTTCGGTGTGATACAAATCTGTTTATTATCAAGTCTGTAATTTTGGGTTACAGCAACCCTTGGTTGTGGGTGAGATCAGCTAAGGGAATCAAGTGCGCAGTATCCTGCTGGGATCAGAGGCGCAGGAGTACAACTGTACCTTTCATCGGTGGGAGACTGATTGGGGTTCAACTATAGTCCAGTCCGAAGTTAGTTTGCAGTAGGCTAGTGTCTGTAGCGGCTTAATACAATGTGTATTCAATCTGGACTAGGTCCCGGGGTTTTTCTGCATTTGCGGTTTCCTCGTTAACAAAATTTTTGGTGTCTGTATTATTTTTTTTCCGCATTATATTTTATATAATTGAAATAATATAGGTTGTGCGTTCGTGATCATCAATTTGAAATCCAAACTTTGGTTGTTGATTGATATTAATTGATCCTTGGACATTGGTCTTTGGTACCGTCCAAGTATTCCTTGTATTTGATAAAGACTCGCTATTGTTTTTAGCTTGAGTAAAAATCAAATCAAGAGAGAGATATTAACTCCTTGAGATACTTTTGTCTAGATTGAGTCTGACTGTCTAGTTGATTCTCTAGCAAAGTATTTCAGAGTTAGTCCATACAGATTGCTAAGCGAAATATTGGGTGGTGTTGTTAGACCCCCGCTTTTTCAATAATCTTTTAGAAGAGAACCCAATCAAGATGGAAGAATCATTTGACCCCTCTGTTGGAAACTCTATGTTTAATGTTTCAGGATAAACTATGTGCCTATCAGCTTGCACATCTCGGGCGCCTGAACCATATTATACGTTGACATGCTCCTATTGTTCTCTCAAAGGTCATGAGTTTTCAAAGTGTTTCAAATACAAACACAAGATGAGATATGTCAACAAGCTTCAGCAAAGAGCATATCGTCTAGCCACTAAGCTTAAATTCGCAGAGAAAACAGCTAAGGTATGTAAGATCTTATCTTCCTCGAAGAGATTAGTTTCCAAATACGGATATAGGCCGTTAGAGAAGAAAACATGGTCTAAACATATGGAAAGGGAGGGTTCCATGAATTCCAACCAAAAGGATCATGGTGGACAAATTTTTGTTCACCACAGCACAACTTGATTGTGTTGTCTTGTGCATCTTGTCTCATGTGCCTGTTCAAAAGAGACAAGATCTTGCACACCTAAGGCTTTAAAAAATTTAAAAAAAAATAGTTTTGTTTTTAGCTTTGTGTTGTTTGGTTTGAAATTCCTCCATGTCACTTTTGATAGTGGAAGGGACCGGTTTTCCAAAAGAAGAGGGTTATTATCGACAATTCTACTCTTTATAAGGTTGTGAGTTGGACGTGTACGAACCTGTTTAAAGGTTTCGAAACCCTACATTCCCTTTTCCTTCTCTGATACTCCTTATATCTTAAGACTGCTTGTTGAGGTTTGATTGTGAACTCCTCTCACAAAACCGTGCTTTCATGGATACTCCAAGCATCATGTCTTCTGATGGGAAAGATATCAATATGATTGTTAAGCCATCAATCACTAAGAAAAAAGAGAAATCTCAATTTCCTCCAACTTTAAAAAGAAAAAGAAGGAATGTGAGGAAGCCAAGAGCTGTTCCTTCAAACTCTCAGAAGTTTTCTGATGTTCTTGAAGAGTTGAAGCTGGCAAGAAAAGAGATTCAGCAAATAAAGGCTTGCGTTTTAAGATCATCGGAAATTCAGAAGGCCCCGGTTCGACATCATCAGCCAAGAAGGTTTATTGGTATTGACTCCTTCCTCCATGAACCATATGTTCCAATGGTTGTTGACGACAAGGAATTCGGGGACGACAAGGAATTTTTCAAAGATCTTAATGTCTAGTGAAACTTTTTAAAAGAATTTTATTCTTGTTTTTGTTTAAGAAGGATAACTAGGGTTTGGAATAGCCATTATTGTGAGTACACATAGCTATGTCCAACGTTTTCATCTTCATGTTTTTAGATTTATTTGTTTAAATTATAAAGTTTGGTTTGGAAGATGATTTTTGCAGTATTAATCTTTATGGGTTTATATATTGCAATGTGTTATGGGATATGTGTGTTCGCGTCCGTGAACTATTATTGTCCCATATATTGTCAAAAGTTATCTCGGTTATATGTCGATATGCATGTATTGATACAAGATCGATGAACTTTTGACAAACAAAAGTTAAGACTATTATGTCATTTATTGATGGAAGATAGGTTAAAATCTTTTGTTTACAAGGATTATGTCTATTATATGTCATTGTGCAAATAGTGATGGAAAAGTAGAATGAATCCTTGTATATTCCGCAATATTGATCTTCTCTGATCCATATTTTATGTATATATTGTGCGGCTCCATAAGTTTTCTTGTGTGAGCATTTCCAACTAGACTAATCATAGGTTCGTTTGTGGTTATTTTGGTTGTGTATTCTGATTAAATTAATCATGAGTTCTCTTGTGGTTATTTTAATTGAGAATTTTGGATACAAAATCATTTTGTGGTTTTTGGTGTCCAAAGAAATCCTTCTTTTCTCGTAAAAGTAAGGTCGCTCTTGTTGTTCTTTCGGGAATGACATCAAATGGGGGAGAGTTCTTTTGAACTTGCGCTTAATTGCCATATCTTTTTGGGGAGTGCGGTTGTGGAATATTTGAGGAGTTATCTTGTATCTTTATAAAATCCCTGATGAATGCATTTAGCTCCGGTTTTATGATTTCATCTAAACAAAGTTGATATGTAATTTTCTTTGGTCTTGAAGTGTCTCCATGAAAATTTCATTAGGACCCGTTTTCGTACCTTTGCCAATTTTATTGACAAAAAGGGGGAGAATTAATATGTAGTTCACACTACAAATACATATGGTTTTCGGATCATTATGTAAAGGGGAGTGGTTTTCATGTTGAGACGAAGTATTGATTAAGGGGGAGTGATACATATCACCATAGTATTGTTGTTGAAGTTATGATATGAGAACTTTGATGTTGTGTAATAATACTATGACACTGTATAACAATGATCGAGAGCTTTTGTTTTCTCATTGTTATGGCTACGGAACTTCAACAACTATGATGCTGAACTTACAACCTTTGGAATCATGGGAGTTCTTGGAAAAGACGAAGTTTTCGAGTAATGTTGAAGCGCCAAGGAGATCAAGCATGTGGACGTGAAGCTACAAAGCTTTATCTATTTTGTAATCCATATGTATTGATAGTTTTGTCACTAAAATTGACAAAGGGGGAGATTGTTAGAGCACTGCTCGGTCGAACTCAAGGCCGGCCCTGAAGCAAGGTCAACGAAGGTTGACTTTAGGGCAACAACGAAAGGGGGCAACAAAAATAGGATTTCGTCTAGGGGGTTTGTGATTAAAAAAAGAAAATGAAGGTTTAAAACATGAGTACAAAAAGTAAAAAGGAAGTATAGGAAGAGAAGTAGGGGCATATTGTGAATAAGGACTTACTTTAAAGGCTTATTTCTAAATATATAATAAATATCATATATTACAGAGAGATTTTTTTCTCTCGATTTTTCTACCATAATCTCGTCTTCTTCCTTCTGCAGTTCTGCTTCTTCATTTCCTTCACCACTCCTCTCCCACTTGAGCCATTGTTGCGACACCACCGGTAAGTAGAATCAAAACCCCAATTCAATCATGAAGAATAAGATAGATTGACATTTATATTTTACAATTGATTTTGCATTTAATCTTTGATTTTCAGTTAGTATAACTTGAGTGTATTTTTAGGGTAAAAAAGTTTTAAACCCCAATTCAATCATAAGAATAGATTATCATGTATGTTCTATGATTGATTTTAAATGTAATCTTTTGATTCTCAGTTAGTATTTCTTTTTTTTTTTTGAAGAAAAAAGGTTATATTAAAGGAAAAAATATTTACAAGGCCAGAACAAAGTTAATCACATACATTACATGTGAATAACAATGTCCCAATGAAAAAGAATTTGATTCACAGTGAATCCTCTAAAAACCTCATTCTCAAAACACCACAAAATAATGTGTTCTGAATGAGAAAAATTGTATATTTTAGGGCAAAAATTTTTAAACCCCCAATTTTTAGTGGAAAAAAATTTGTTTGTTGTTCTTGTTTGCTGAGCATTTTTCTTTGTTGGATTAATTGCAGGTATGGTTCTGAAAAGAAAACAATTATTTGGATGTCAAAATAGGAAGAACCAAAAAAAGAGATTGGCATCTACTAAATCTCTTGCAGGTTCTTTTGATAAGTTTTTGATTAGGAATCAACCAATAGTTGGGAACGCCGCGATAAGGGTATGAATGAGGGGAATGAGAACGATGGTGTTGCTGATAATGGCATGAATGAAGGGAATGTCAGTGATGGGGCTATTGATAATGGGACTGAGGAGGGTAATGTAAATGTTGGTGTTGCTAATAATGGTGTTAATGTGAATGTTGGTGTTGCTAATAATGGCGTTAATGAGGGGATTGATGGGAATATGAATGTTGGTGCTGTTGATAATGGTGTTAATGACAATGAGAATTATGGAAGTGCTGCTAACGGTATGAATGATCTCAATGGGAATGATGGTGGCTATGAGGTGAATAATGAGAAAAAAGGTACTGATGGTGATAATAGAGATAGAAATGAGGATTATGTAAACACAACAGCAGAAAATAATGAAGTTGGAAATTGTGGTGATAAGTTAACAGATAAAGACATGCTTGATCCAGGTAATTGGGAAACAATTGATAAAAAACTTGTTGATTTTTTATGAGAGAAGGGTCTGGTAAGAGTTGACAATGTCATATTCCCTGGAGATGCCAAAAACGATTGTTTCTCTAGCTATCATTTTTTTGGTAGTGAAGGGTCATTCTCGAATAGATGGTAATCTGTGTTATTATTCGAATGAACTTTTATTATTATTGTTTTTTGAACAATGCTTTGCTATATGTTCTGTTGAGATATTTGACAAGCTTGTGGAAACATTTGGGAACTTCATATATGTATTTACAGGCTTAAATATGACAGATAATGAGGCTAACATAGTTTGTACACCACCTTATGCTCCTGACTGTATTTTGTTGTATGTAAGGGGGCAACATTTTCTGGGTATGCTTTGGGGCAGCAAAATGCCAGGGCCGGCCCTGGTCGAACTCGCATGCGTTGATATATCAAGCATGTTTGTCAATATTAGTGATCAAAACTATATGTCTTGATATCTAGTTTACTTATGACTAAGTCACGGTTTAGGATAGTTAAGTGCGGTTGAGCACCAGACTCCATGGAGATTATCTAACGAAGACGAAGAACTACTCGAGGAATAAGTGGAACTTCATCCGACAAAAATGTATGTGGAGACTTGAACTTATCTGTCACTCAAAAGTCTATTCTATCTCCTACGCTTGAGACAAAGTCGTATAAGTATGATAGTTTTCATACATACACATTTGCTATTTCGAGCCGAGTTTACTCGCGTATCTTTCTCTCGAAATATGTGTTGGTGAGCTTTTGCTTTAACCATTTTCATCTTTACCCGTGACGCAAGTCATGAAGACGTTTCAATCTTGAAAATAGCTTTGATGACGATAATCGTGAATAACGATTGTTATAACATTATAGAAAAATGTTTCAATGATTGAAATGTAGAATTGAGATTACCAACTATGGATATAAGCATATATTGTGTATCCGCACATTCGTTTATAAATCCATGTGCCGGAAACCAAGTGCGTGCATATGTGTGCATGCGGTATTGGTGAAGGAGACGGGTTGAGTACGCGTACGCGTACGCGTACCTGCGGAAGTTTTCATACCTAAAATTTCTGCTGAGTTTGTAAGTTTGCAAACTAGTAAACCAATCACCTTAGGTACGCATACCCGTACGCGTACCCATGGAAGTTTTCGGACCAAAAATTTCTGCTGAGTTTGTAAACTCAAATCCGGTAGCTAAGGTACGCGTACCCAAGATGGTTATTTCTCAAATCGGTTGTTCATGAACTTAAAGCAATAAATTATAAGGAATACAATCTTTTCAAACGGTGGATATATTGTTCATGAATTGATTCAAGTGAATCAAACCGATTTTGTTTCAATTGTGTCTATGAATAAAGACCTAAGCAATTGAACAACTCTTGAACTAGTTCTTATGAGTCATTTGAACTAGTTATGAGAAAGATGAATACAGTTAATATGAAAGTGCTCATATGGCCAACCATTGGTTAACTATTTGTGAACCAACTAAGTGTACACGTTTAGGTACGGTTATTCAAACCTAAATGAATACATTTCATTTGTGTGTGACAAGCTAAGTTTCGATCTAACGGTTGAAAGATATTAGCTTGGTTAAATCAGGTTTTTCATCTAATAGTGAATATTGAATGCTTTGTTACCAAGGTAACTTGGATTGCAAACCATGATTTGAAAACTATATAAAGGAGACATCTAGCAACTGGAAAAACTAATCCCCACACCTCTTGTGTGATACTAGTTAGTTTTTCTAGAGTCGATTCTCCTTTAACCTTAGGTTTGTTCTCGAGACCCTGTAGGTTAACGACTGAAAGACTTTATTGGGATTGTGAAGCCAGACGAAACTACTTTCTTGTAGTTGAGCGATCTGATCTTGCCATTTTCTATCGTACGAGTTCAATTGAATAATTGACTTGAGATTATATCTCCGATAGGGCAAGATAACAAGAAATCACAAACATTTTCGTCTCATCGTTTGTGATTCCACAATATCTAGTTTCGTTACCGTACGATTTAGATTATTGTGAGGTGATTGATAATACTAGGCTGTTCTTCGGGAATATAAGTCTGGGTTATCAATTAGTTACTGTTCACCTTGATTTATCAAAAGATGGAACAAAACTCATAGGTTTATCTGTGGGAGACAGATTTATCTATTATCATATACTTTTCTGTGTGATACAGATTTGTTTATTGAAGTCTTCGACTTTGGGTCGTAGCAACTCTTAGTTGTAGGTGAGATCAGCTAAGGGAATCAAGTGCGTAGTATCCTACTGGGATCAGAGACATAAGGAGCGCAACTGTACCTTGAATCAGTGTGAGTTTGATTAGGGTTCAACTACAGTCCAGATCGAAGTTAGTTTGTAGTAGGCTAGTGTCTGTAGCGGTTTAATACAGTGTGGTATTCAATCTGGACTAGGTCCCGGGGTTTTTCTGCATTTGCGGTTTCCTCGTTAACAAAATTTCTGGTGTCTGTGTTATTTCTATTCCGCATTATATTTTGTTATATAATTGAAATATCACAGGTTGTGCGTTGAGATCAATCAATTAGAATATCCAACCTTTGGTTGTTGATTTACATTGATTGACACTTGGATATTGGTCTTTGGTACCATCCAAGTTTATCTCTTTAGTATTTGATAAAGACTCTCAGATTTCCATTTGCTTGAGTAAAGATAAAATCGAGAGATAGAGATATTAACACCTTGATATACTTTTTATTAAGATTGAGTCCGACTGTCTAGTTGATTCTCTTAAAAGTATATTAGAGTTAGTCCATACAGATTGTTAATCGAAATATCGGGTGAGGTTGTTGTACCCCCGCATTTTCAACTTTCATCTCAACATGAAAACCACTCCCCCTTACATAATGATCCGAAAAACATGTAAACCATATGTATTTGTAGTGTGAACCACATATTAATTCTCCCCCTTTTTGTCAATAAAATTGGCAAAGGTACGAAAACGGGATCCTAATGAAATTTCACAGAGATGCTTCAAGACCAAAGAAAAGTACATATCAACTTGTTTAGATGCAATCATAAAGCCGAAGCTAAATGCATTCATCAAGGAGTTTATAAAGATACAAGATAACCCCTAAAATATTCCACAGCCGCACTCCCCACAAAGATATGGAAATTAAGTGCAAGTTCAAAAGAACTCTCCCCCATTTGATGTCATTCCCGAAAAAACAACAAGAGCGACCTTACTTTTATAAGAAAAGAAAGATTTCTTTGGACATCAAAAACCATAAGGAAATGATTTTGTATCCAAATTCTCAATCAAACTAATCACAAGAGAACCTATGATTAATTTAATCGGAATACACAACCAAATTAATCACAAACGAATCTATGATTTGTTTAGTTGGAAATGCTCACATAAGAAAACTTATGGAGCCGCACATTATATACATAAAATATGGATCAGGGAAGATCAATACTGCGGAATATACAAAGATTCATTTTATCTTCATCACTATTTGCATAACGACATACAATAGACATAATCTTTGTAAACAAAAGATTTTAACCTATCTTCCATCAAAGAATTGACATAATAGGCTTAACTTTTGTTTGTCAAAAGTTCATCGATCTTGTATCAATACATGCATATCGACATATGAAAGAGATAACTTTTGACATCATACGGGACAATAATAGTTTACGGACGCAAACACACATATCCCATAACATATTGCAATATATAAAACCATAAATATTAATACTGCAAACATCATCTTCCAAATCACTTTAGAATTTAACTAAATAAATCTAAAAACAATGCAAGATGAAAACGTTGGACATAGCTATGTGTACTCACAATAATGGCTATTACAAACCCTAGTTATCCTTCTTAAACAAAAACAAGAATAAAAATTCTCTTAAGAAGTCTCCTAGAAAAACAAAAACAAAAACAATGTCTTCCAGAAAACTGATCAAAGTTCACGTTCGACAGCTTCACGGGTTTCGCGACCTTTGAGCTTGCTTTTCGTATCATCAACTGCATCTTCAGAGAAGATATCCTCATTGAGAAGTCCTTTAACATGTGACTTTATGAGACCAAGGTCAGTAGTAACCTTTTTCAACTCAGTTCTAATCACATTAAGATCCTTCATAGTATCAACAAGTTGCAGCTTTGCTTTAAGAAAATCATGAATCACTTCAGCAGAAACCATATCCTCAGTCTCAACATCTTGATGTGAGTATGCATAGTAGCATGAGGCATTCGGTGCACCATCTTCTACCAGAGTTCTTTTCTTCCTCCCTTTTGATTCGAAACCGAAACCTTTCCCAAGAAATACCTTTGCAAAATCACCATAGTGAGATGAAGAAGAAGACATTCTTGACAACCAAAAGCCTAGAGTATGCGTACGTGACTTACATAACTCAATAGGTCGAGTACTTAAAGGTTTCTTAGGGAAGAAGTTTTTTAGGGTTTTCTTAATTGATTCGTGCTAGACACATGGGTAGCCCGTACGAGATCAATCTTGACCCAAACGAAGGACAAGAGTCATTTGCACACGACTTTGCAGAAAACTCTTTTCACATGAGGGAATCAAAAAGACTCCAAAAGAAATGTCTCATAAGAGAAGAAATTTTAGAGTATAAGAGTACCACCAAGTTTAACCAAAACAAAAACAAAACTGATCACAGTAAAAAAAAAACAAATACTTGTTCAAGCGTTTTCGCAAAGATACTCATGTTAAGGACGATAAGAAATAGCTTTAGAAACCGAAAATACCATTGCCAACAAGTATACCTGAGCATATCTCTCAACCAGGATTTTTTGTGTGAGAGATTTCAACCTTGTGATTAAGTGGCACAAGTATGAGCTTTTAGCTCATCAAATGAATATTTTTTTTGGTTAAATCTCTTCCTTATGTATTTTGGAGGAAGGGTGTCATGATATGAAAATTATCATAAAACTTACTATCATCATAATACGACGTATAGTGAGGATTATTACCTGATGAGTGTTATCTAGATGGAGCAGTCAACATGTTGATGATTTCCTTATATCCTCCAATAATCAATTTAAGGTTGTCATCCATCTTCTCATATCTGCATTCTTCACTTGATGCAAGTTTCACATCAGGGTTATCATTATCTCCATTTCTGACAGGAGAGAGAACATGAGTTCTTCTTGGACAATAATTGTCAACGGGTCTATTCTGTTTTTGTGCATTTGAGGAACTCATTGAACTAACTTTCTTGGTAGGAAACACATAACGTGTACAAAAACCAATTGGTTTAGACATTAGAATGTCAGTTACAATTTTAAGAATCAAATCTAAGGTGTATCGAAGCTGAATTAACGATTTGTTTTTCAACTTGGGTTTCCTCGTTTGCACTCTATGCCCTTTTGATTCACAAAAGAGACACACTTTTGATCACAGAAGTGATTAGAGATTGCATACCTAACATTATCGTTTGGAGATTTCTCTCTTCCAATAGATGTGTGAATCCATTGTTCATCAGTTTGAGTGGGAAGAGATTCTGAAGTTACTTCTGAAACTGGAGCTCTTTCAGTTTGTGTAGAAGTAGATGGTATAGAGGACCTTTTTGAACATCCTTGAATGGAGAGTTTACTCAAGAGATGTTCAATTTCTAAAGCATCATTTTTAAGTTTTGCCTCAAGTAAGATACGAGATGACCGAACTTCAGGTTTTTCTTTATAAGAAGCCTTTTCGTGGGAGCCATAGTATTTTACTACACCAAAAAGAATATTGACATGTTTTTAACTGTTCGAATCTATCAGCTTGAATTCTAACAAGATTTAGAGTTAGTTTACTCTCTCTAGTTGTTTTCTCTTGAGCAACAGAGTCAGATTTATCAGGATAATACATGTCAGTACTGGTCTGTTTCATTTGAACACTAGGTTCGTCTATAACCGAGATTGACAGATCTTTCTCTTTGATAGACCTATTAGAAACGGAGTCTTTGTTTCTGGTGACGCGTTTATCAGAGATAGGACCTCTGTCCATAGAGTCAGATAGCTACAAACACAGACTTTTGAGGTCTTGAACGTGTTTGCATGCTCTGATACCAATTGAAAAAGTGGGGGTCTAACAACCTCACCCAATATTTCAATTAACAATATGTATGTCCTAACTCCAATATACTTTCTAGAGAATCAACTAGACAGTTAGACTCAATCTTAGATAAAAGTATATCAAAGAGTTAATATCTCAATCTATCGATTTGATCTATACTCAAGCAAATGGAAGTATGCGAGTCTTTATCAAATACTAGAGAGATAAACTTGGATGGTACCAAAGACTAATATCCAAGTGTCAATCAATTTAAATCAACAACCAAAGGTTGGATATTCTAATTGATTGATCTTAATGCACAACCTGTGATATTTCAATTATATAACAAAATATAATGCGGAATAGAAATAACACAGACACCAGAAATTTTGTTAACGAGGAAACCGCAAATGCAGAAAAACCCGGGACCTAGTCTAGATTGAACACCACACTGTATTAAGCCGCTACAGACACTAGCCTACTAAAAACTAACTTCGATCTGGACTGTAGTTGAACCCTAATCAATATCACACTGATTCAAGGTACAGTTGCGCTCCTTATGTCTTTGATCCCAGTAGGATACTACCCACTTGATTCCCTTAGCTGATCTCACCTACAACCAAGAGTTGCTACGACCCAAAGTCGAAGACTTCAATAAACAAATTTGTATCACACAGAAAAGTCTACGATGATAGATAAATCTCTCTCCCACAGATAAACCTATGAGTTTTGTTCCGCCTTTTGATAAATCAAGGTGAACAGGAACTACTTGATAACCCATACTTATATTCTCGAAGAATATCCTAGTATTATCAATTACCTCACAATAATCTAAATCGTATGGTAGCGAAACTAGATATTCTGGAATCACAAACGATGAGACGAAGATGTTTGTGATTTCTTTTTATCTTTCTCTATCAGAGGTATAATCTCAAGTCAATTATTCAATTGAACTCGTACGATAGAAAATGGCAAGATCAGATCGCTCAACTACAAGAGAAGTAGTTTCGTCTGGCTTCACAATCACAATGAAGTCTTTCAGTCGTTAACCTACATGGTCTTGAGAAGAAACCTAAGGTTAAAGGAGAATCGACTCTAGCAAAACCAACTAGTATCACACAGGAGGTGTGGGTATTAGTTTTTCCAGTTGCTAGATGTCTCCTTTATATAGTTTTCAAATCAGGGTTTGCAATCCAAGTTACCTTGGTAACAAAGCATTCAATATTCACCGTTAGATGAAAAACCTGATTTAACCAAGCTAATATCTTTCAACTGTTAGATCGAAACTTAGCTTGTCACACACAAATGAAATGTATTTCATTTAGGTTTGAGTAACCGTACCTAAACGTGTACACTTAGTTGGTTCACAAATAGTTAGCCAATGGTTATCCATATGAGCACTTCCATAGTAACCATATTCATCTTCTTCACACAACTAGTTCAAATGACTCATAAGAACTAGTTGAAGAGTTGTTCAATTGCTTAGGTCTTTATGAATAGACACAATTAAAACAATCGGTTTGATTCACTTGAATCAGTTCATGAACAATATAACCATGGTTTGCAAAGATTGTATTCCTTATTGATTTATTGTTTAAGTTCATGATCTTTTGATTTGAGAAATATAACCATCTTGGGTACGCGTACGGGTACGTGTACCATAGCTTCCGGATTTGAGTTTAGAAACTCAGCAAAAAAATTCGGTCGAAAACTTCCATGGGTACGCGTACGGGTATGCGTACCTAAGGTGACTGGTTTAGCAGTTTGCAAACTTACAAACTCAGCAGAAATTTTTGGTTCGAAAACTTCCGCTAGTACACGTACGGGTACGCGTACCCAACCTGTCTCCTTCACTAATACCGTATACACACATATGCACACACTTGGTTTCCGGCACATGGATTTATACACTAATGTGTGAACACACTATATATGTTTTATATCCATAGTTGGTTACGTAATGTCAACTCTACATTTCAATCATTGAAACATTCTTCTATAATGTTATAACAGTCGTTATTCACAACTATCGTCATCAAAGCTATTTTCAAGATTGAAACGTCATCATGACTTTCGTCATGGGTTAAGATGAAAAGTGGTTAAAGCGAAAGCTTACCAACACATATTTCGAGAAAAGGATAGGCGAGTAAACTCGACTCGAAATAGCAAATGTGTATGTATGAAAACTATCATACTTATACGACTTTGTCTCAAGAGTAGGAGATAGATAGACTTTTGAGTGATAGATAAGTTCAAGTCTCCAAATACCTTTTAGTCGGATGAAGTTCCACTGGTTCCTTGAGTAGTTCTTCGTCTTCGTAAGATGATCGCCATGGAGTCTGGAGCTCAACTACATTAAACTGTCCTAAACCGAGACTTAGCTATAAGTAGTCTAGAAATCAAGACATATAGTTTTGACAACTAAACTTGAAAAACATGCTTAAGATAGCAACACATGCGAGTTCTACCGAGCAATGCTCTAACAAGACCCAACTATTTTCTTTGTAATTGCATGATCTGATCTTGTTGTTTCTATCCTATTTGAGTACAATCGTAAGATTGGCTTGAGATTGATTTCTCCGATAGGCAATATATAAAAGAAGTCACAAACACCTTTGTCTCATCGTTTGTGATTCCGCAATATCTTTTTTCGCTAGTCGATTAAGATTATTGTGAGGTGATTGATAATTCTAGGCAGTTCTTCGGGAATATAAGTCCGGGTTATCAATTGGTCCTGTTCACCTGGATTTATCAAAAGACGGAACAAAAGCTCGTAGGAATTTCTGTGGGAGACAAATTTATCTATTATCGTATACTTTTCTGTGTTAAACATATTTTTTTATTAAAGTCTTCGACTTTGGGTCGTAGCAACTCTTAGTTGTGGGTGAGATCAGCTAAGGGAATCAAGTGCGTAGTATCCTGCTGGGATCAGAGACGTAAGGAGTGCAACTATACCTTGGATCAGTGTGAGATTGATTGGGGTTCAACTACAGTCCATACAGAAGTTAGTTTGTAGTAGGCTAGTGTCTGTAGCGGCTTAATACAATGTGTGTTCAATCTGGACTAGGTCCTGGGGTTTTTCTGCTTTTACGGTTTCCTCGTTAGCAAAACTTCTGATGTCTGTTTTATTTCTTTTCCGCATTATATTTTTTTATATAATTGAAATATCACAGGTTGTACGTTGAATCGATCAATTGGGAAATCCAACCTTTGGTTGTTGATTGAAATTGATTGATCCTTGAACATTGGTCTTTGGTACCGTTCAAGTAGTTTCTCTTGTATTCAATTAGACTCGTAGATTTCTATTTGCTTGAGTAAGTATTGAATCGAGAAAGTGAGATATAACTCTTTGATATACTTTTATTAAGATTGAGTCTGACTGACTAGTTGATTCTCTTAAAAGTATATTGGAGTTAGTCCATACAGATTGCTAAGCGAAATATTGGGTGTGGTTGTTAGACCCACGCTTTTTCAATTGGTATCAGAGCAGGCAAACATGTTTAAAGACCTTACAAGTCTGCGTTTGTAGCGATCTGACTCTATGGACAGGAATTTTATCTCCATAAAAGTACCACCAGTCTTCGATGGCTCAAACTACTTATGGTGGAAAATTGATATGCGTGCTTTTCTTCAAGCTCGTGATTTTCAAACATGGGTATGTGTTGTTAATGACTATGATCCTCCGGTAAATATAGAAGGCGATGTATCTATACCTAAGGATATTGGTAGATATAGTCCAGAAGAACTTCTTGCTGCAAAGCAAAATTCTGACGGCTTAAATGCCATCATACATGCCATTACCCCAGATCTTCAGCATCATGTGACTACGTGCACAAAGTCTAAAGAAGCCTGGGATATCTTAGAAACCGTATTTGAAGGAAATACCAGTGAGAAAGAAGCTAGGCTTTAAAACCTAAATTCTGATTGGGAAAACCTTTGTATGGCAGATGAAGAATCATTTGATGAGTTTAATCACAAAGTGTCTGAAATTGTTAATGCATCTTTTGCATTGGGTAAGAATATTCCTGAAAAGGATATTGTGATGAAAATTCTCAGATCTATGCCATCTAGATACGATTCTTAGAAGCATGTCATCGTTGAAGGGAATAATCTCGCAACGCTATCCAGAAATACGCTGGTTGGGAAGCTAAAGATCTTTGATCATGAGCATATGTCCAATTTTTGTAAGGATGTTGCTTTCAAAGCACTAAAGAACACTAAATTACTTGATAAAAGTAAAAGTGTGTACATCTCTGAAGATGATCTTTCTGAGGCTGATTCATCAGATGAAGATCTTGACAAGTCAGTCTCGTTGATCAAAAGACAACGTCGGGATCTTCTTTTGAATAGAAGTAAACGGTTCTCCAGAGATAAATCCAAGCGATCAGATAAACCTCATAATCGTGTTCCTCCTAAAAATAGAGATAATGATGAAACTTATGACGAGGATATGCCTCAGTGCTTTAAGTGTAAAGGTTTTGGTCATTTTGCAAATGAGTGTCCAAATCAAAAGAAATACACTGGCAACAAAGGTCTTGCTGCAACTTTTGATGAAATATCTGACAACTATAATTCTAATGAAGACGAAAAATCATGTGCTGCACTTCTTTATGAAAATATTGATTTTGATAGTTGCAGCAATACATACATCAATCTCGATATTCTTTCAGAAGAAAACTCAACCAATCTGGAAGATAAAATTAACCTTTCTATTGAAAACTCTATGTATGACGTTTCAGATACCACTATGTATCTAGCAGCTTGCACATCTCAGATGCCTGAATTATATCCAAGATTGACGTGCTTATATTTTTCACTCAAAGGTCATGAACTATCAAAGTGTTACAAGTATAAACACAAATTGAGGCATGTCAACAAACTTCAACGAAGAGCAAATCGATTAGAAAAAAGCTCAAACTTTCTCAAAAGACCGCTGAGGTATGTAAGATTTTATCTTCGTCTAAGAAGTTAGTTTCCAAGGACAAAATAATACCATTGGAGATAAAGTTGTGGTCTAAGAAGTATGAGAAACAGGGTTCCATGAACTCCGATCAAAAGGGATGTGATGGAAAAATTATGTTCATCCCAACACAACTTAAATTGTGTTGGTAAGTGCATCTTGTCTCATGTGCCTGATTAAAAAGAGACAAGATCTTGCACACCTCAGGCTTTAAGAAAAGAAAATTCTACAGTTGTCTTGATATTTTTCTTTTGTTTAAAGAAATCTGAAATTCACATTTCTTTTCACATCTAATTGATTTTGGAAAGAACTTCCCTGTTTAGTCAATAAAAAGAGGGTTAAAATTGACAATTCTGCCTTTTATAGAGTTGGGAGTTGTATGTCCAAGAACCTATGTGTTTATAGGTTTCGTAACCCTACATATATTTTCCTTCTCTGAAACTCTTTTCAATCAAAGACTGCTTGTTGAGCTTATTTTGTGATTTCCTCTCACAAACTCATACGCATATAGATACTCCAAGCATCGTGTCTTCTGATGGAAAAGATGTTAATATGATTGTGAAGCCATCAATCATGAAGGAAAAAGAAAAATCTCTGACACCTTCAATTTTGAAAAGAAAAAGAAGGAATGTGAGGAAGCCAAGAGTTGTTCCTTCAAATTCTCAGAAGTTTTCTGATGTTCTTGAAGAGTTAAAGGAGACAAGGAAGGAGATTCAACAAATAAAGGCTTTTGTGCTTAAGACTCATGAGATTCAGAAGGCCCTGGTTCGACATCAGTCAAGAAGGTTTATTGATATTAACTCCTATCTTCATGAACCTTATGTCCCAATGGCTGTTGACGACAAGGAGTTCGGGGACGATAAAGAATTCTTCAAAGATCTTAACATCTAGTAAATCTTCTTATGAGAATTTTTATTTCTTATGTTTTAGGAAAAATAACTAGTTTTTGGAATAGCCATTATTGTGATTACACATAGCTATGTCCAATGTTTTCATCTTTATTATTTTTAGGTTTATTTGGTTAAATTCTAAAAATTGTTTGGAAGATGATTTTTGCAGTATTAATCTTTATGGTTTTATACATTGCAAATTGTTATGGGATATGCGTGTTTGCGTCCGTGAACTAAGATTGTCCCATACCTTGTCAAAAGTTAAGTCTTTCACATGTCTATATGCATGTATTGATAAAAGAATGAATGAACTTTTGACATTACAAAAATTAAGCCTATTGTATGTCATTATGCAAATATTGATGGAAGATAGGATGAACTTTTGTTTACGAGGATTATGTCTATTGTATGTCATTGTGCAAATAATGATGCAAAATAAGATGAATCCTTGTCTATTCCGCAGTATTGATCTTCCCTGATCCATATTTTTTATGTATATACTGTGCGGCTCCGTATGTTCTCTTATGTTGAGCATTTCCGATTAAATTAATCATGGGTTTTCTTGTGGTTAATTTAATTGAGTATTTTGGATTTAAATTCATATTCGTATGTGATTTGTTATGT
Source organism: Papaver somniferum (assembly GCF_003573695.1). NCBI lineage: Eukaryota > Viridiplantae > Streptophyta > Magnoliopsida > Ranunculales > Papaveraceae > Papaver > Papaver somniferum. The sequence goes on along the minus strand of NC_039360.1, from coordinate 154,017,659 downwards.
CCAATGAAATCCTTCTTTTCTAGTGAAAGTAAGGTCGCTCTTGTTGTTCTTTCGGGAATGACATTTTATGGGGGAGAGTTAATTGAACTTGTGCTTAATTGCCAAATCTTTGTGGGGAGTGCGGCTGTGGAATATTATAGGGGTTATCTTGTATATTTATAAACTCCTTGATGAAAGCATCTAGCTTCGGCTATATGATTGCATCTAACAAGTTGATATGTGCTTTCTTTTGGTCATGAAATGTCTCTATGGAAATTTCATTAGGATCCCACTATTTTCGTACCTTTGCAAATTTTATTGACAAAAAGGGGGAGAATTAATGTGTAGTTCACACTACAAATACATATGGTTTTCAGATCATTATGTAAGGGGGAGTGGTTTCCATGTGAGATGGAGTATTGACTAAGGGGGAGTGGTACATATCACCATAGTATTGTTATCGAAGTTGTGATACAATTGAACTTTGATGTTGTGTAATAATACTATGACATTGTGTAACAATGATTGAGAATTCTTGTTTTACTCATTGTTATAGCTACGGGTTTTCAACAACGATAATTGTAAACTTACTTACAACCTTTGGGATCATTGGAGTACTTGGAAGTGACGAAAATTTCGAGTAATGTTGAAGAACCAAGGAGTTCAGGCATATGGCAGAGAAGCTACAAAAGTTTATTTATCTAATTTTGTATTCCATGTGTATTGATAGTTTTGTCACTAAAATTGACAAAAGGGGAGATTGTTAGAGCAATGCTCGGTCGAACTCACATCCGTTGCTATCTCAAGCATGTTTTTCAATGTTAGTGATCAAAACTATAAGTCTTGATTTCTAGTCTACTTATAGCTAAGTCTCTGACTAGGATAGAAAGTGTATTGAGCTCAAGACTCCATGGTGATTGTAGGATCAGAATCTCGCAGCAATAATGCCTTAGCGAAATTATCAACAACACAACACAACAGTGTCGCAGAACAATTTCAGAAATGACATAATAAACGACGTCAGCTAAATCATGAGAAAAATGTGATGGTCCTGCGAAAATTAGAGAGTTTGCAAGATTAACATTTGTAAGGTTGCGAGAATGTCGCAAGCCATATCCGAAAATAAAGGACAGATTAGCTGTCATCCACTATGTAATTCCCTATAAATAGCCGTTCAGTTGTAAAGGAAAAGAGAGAGATCTTTTCTGAGTGAAAAACAAGTAAATATGAGAGAGAAAATCTAGAGCAGAGGTTATTCTTGATTCCTTTATGTTTTCTTGTAAAATTGTTCAAAGATTCATCAATAATATTAAGATTGTTAATCTAAAATGAGTTGAATATTAATGAAATCTTATGAGGGGTGTAGTGTAGGATTTCCTGCAACTACATAATGGCGCTAGAAACAGGGAGGCTGAAGATTGAAAGTTGAAGATTGTTGTTGAGATTGTTCAAATCAAGAAAGTGATTAAACAAATCAGTGAACCAGTTAAAATAAAAATGATTAGAGTCAATGAAGATGACCAAAGATTGGAGTGTAATATGATAACAAAAACAATGGTTAATGAATTCCATGGAAACATCAAAGGAAGGATACATAAACGAGATTTTGAAGGAAGGAAGGTTATGGCGGTAGAAAAGACATCACCCTTGAAAGATTGGGAAAAGAAAAAAATCACATTCATAGCGGCAGAAATACCAAAATAAAATTTGAACCACACATCTACATTGGTTATTACAGAGCCTATTACGCGAAAAGAGAAGGGGACAACAACAAAATCCACGGAAGAATGGACATTGAACAGAACTTTAGTCGATACAGGAAGTTCAGTGGATATAATATTTTATCATGTGTTCATGGGAATGAGATTTAAAGATGAATAAATGACCAGTTCAACATATCTTGTTCATGGCTTTGGAAAATCCACAACAAAACCTAAAGGAGAAATAATGGTACGAATTCCACTAGGAGAGATCGAAACACATGTGACACTATGCGTGGTGGATATGGAATCGCCATATAATATGTTGCTAGGAATACCATGGATACATGCGACAAAAGCTGTAGTATCAACGTTGCATCAATGTATTAAATTTCCCACACCAAATGGAATAGGTGAAATCAGAGGAGATGTTGACAATGCGAAATTATGTCATCAAATTGAAGTAAAGCATTATGAAGGACGAGCAAAAAAGAAACAATTTCGCAGAAAGTTGGCAAAGGAGGCAAAGAAAGAAGAAGAATTTAGAGTGTACACGATAAGGGCAAAAGAAGGCAGGGGAATACCCAGCGAAATTTCGGAAGAAGGAGAAGGACCTGTGAAAACAATAAAAGAACCAACACCAATGGGAGAACCCAAGTCCAGTTACACTGCCGCAGAACCAACAAAAAAAGTAAACGTTGGGACTATAGAAGAACCTCTAATATTGAGAATTGGAACCAAGATGGATGTAGAAGAAGAAGAAAGAACTGTTAACCTTTTGCGAGAATATAAAGACATTTTCGAAGGGAGCATGGATGAGATACCGGGAATAGATCCATCAATTGCATGTCACAAGCTGGAGATTAACAAGAATGTGAGACCATTTAAACAAAGAATAAAAAATCGCAACAACCTACCATTCCCAAATAGAAGAAGAACTACAGAAAATGCTTGATGCAGGAATTATAAGAGAAGCTAAATACCCATAGTGGATAGCGAACATGGTCATTGTTCCAAAGAAAAACAAAGGAATAAGGATTTGCATAGATTCCACTGATTTAAACAAAGCCTTCCCTAAAGATAGCTTTCCGTTACCAGATATTCCTCAAATGGTAGAATCAGCAACGGGAAATGATCGGGTATCGTCTTTAGATGGGTACAAAGGATATAACCAAATCCCTCTCGCTGAAGAAGATCAAGAGCATACTGCTTTTTTTTCCCCTAGAGGTTTATATTGTTACACGAAAATGCCATTTGGTTTGCGAAATGCGGGAGCAACATACCAAAGAATGGTAGAGAAGGTGTTCGCGAAATGGATACACAAAACATTAAAAGTATACGTGGACGACATGTTAGTAAATAGTAAAGAATCCAAAGACCATGTACAGGACTTGAGGGAGATTTTTGAACAAATGCGGCTGTATGACATTAAACTGAATCCTGATAAGTGTACCATTGGAGTTGCATCGGGAAAATTTTTAGGCTACATTGTATCAAAGGAAGGAATACAGGTTGATCTAGAAAAAGTGCAAGCAGTTCGTGACATGCCAACACCAGCAACAATAAAAGATGTACAGAAGTTGAATGGACTTTTAGCTTCGCTAGGGAGATTCATTTCGCGATCATCAGACAAATGCAAATATTTTTTCGATATACTCAAGAAAGGTGCGAAATTCAAATGGACTGATTAATGCGAAAAAACTTTTCAAGGGATCAAAGAACATCTTATGAATACATCCATTTTACAAAAAGCAGAATCAGGAGAAGAATTATTAATCTATCTTGCGACGACGTCGCATGCATTAAGTGTCGTGTTATTGCGAATAGACGCAGGAGTGGAGAAACCCATTTATTACATTAGCAAAACTTTTAATACTGCCGAGAAGAATTACTCAAAGATTGAGAAGCTAATCTTAGCATTAGTTTATGCATCATTTAAGCTCCACATATATTTTCAAGCGCATAAAATAAAGGTATTAACAAAAGTACCAATTGAATCAGTGATGAAGAATTCAAAAAGATCAGGAAGAGTGGAGAGATGGAATGCACAAGTAGGCCACTTTGATTTTTGTCTTCACCAAAATCACAAGTTGTTCCAGATTTCTTGGCAGAATTTCCTTTAGAAGAAGATGAAGCGGTAGAAGAAATGATGGATATAGAAGAAGAACACGGAGATCCAAAAGACTTATTAACAGAACCAAATAGATGGGAGATATTGGTAGATGTATCATCAAATGGAGAAGGCAATGGAGTTGAAATTGTTTTAATTTCTTCAGAAGGAGCGAAGATGGCATTTTCATTCAGATTGGAATTCGCATCCACTAATAACGAAACGGAATATGAAGCTGTGATACATGCCTTAAAGTTCGCAATATAAATGAAACTAGAAAATGCCAGTATCACTAGTGATTCGCAGCTAGTTATTCGCCAAATAAAGGGAGAGTACACTACAAATGAACCATCCTTGAAGAAATACAAGAAGCTCGTTGAAGAATTGTCAGCGAAAATCCCAAAAATAAAATGGAGGCATATTTCAAGGAAGGATAACAGACTCGCAGACGCTTTTGCTTTCATCTCAAGCATGATGACAGATCCAACTGCGAGATGCATAAAAATACAGACACTTATGTCACCATCAATCAATAAAGAAGAAGAAGAAGAAGTGAACGTGATGATAATAGACGGTGGAGAAGAAGAACAAACGAACAATATCGCAGATTGGAGAACAAAACTTCATGCATATTTGGCGAAAGGAGAAACACCAAGAAATAGATTGGAAGCACACAAGTTAAAAATCCGCGCAACAAATTATGAATTAAGAGATGGGATGCTATACCGAAAATCCTTTAATGGACCATCACTCAGATGTTTGACACGAGAAGAAGGAGAAAATGTGCTAAAAATGTTACATGGTGGGGATGCTGGAAATCATAGCGGGGGAAGATCTTTGGCACATAGAGAAAAATTGCAAGGCTATTACTGGACATACATGCACGAAGATGCAAAACAAATATCAAAACGTTGCAAAGATTGTCAGCGGCATGGAAAGAAAATACATGCACTTGAAGCACCCTTGTCATCTTCAACCAGTGTGTGGCCTTTTGGAAAGTGGGGCTTAGATATTGTGAGGCCATTTTTACCAGGATCTGGACAAATAAGATACTTAATAGTCGCAACAGATTATTTCACAAAATGGACAGAAGTGAAGGAAGTACATCATATTCGCGACAAAGGTGTCTTTACATTCATATTCGAAAATATCATTTGCAGATTCAGAATTCCTGCGCAGTTGGTATCTGATAATGGGAAACAGTTTGAAGGACAGAACATACAAATGTTACTTAATGCATTTAAGATAAAATGTGGAAAGTCTACTCCTTTGTATCCACAAGCTAATGGGCAGGCAGAGGCAACAAACAAAACAATTGCAGATATATTAAAGAAGAAATTAGAAGGACATCATAGAGCATGGTGCGAACAAGTACATAATGCAGTATGGGCTTATAATACAACTAGAAGAGAAGCTACTGGAATGTCACCTTTTTGTTTAACATACGGAGTTGAAGCGGTGTTACCAACAGAAGTTGTTATTCCGACAACAAAGAGAGAAGCTTGGGAGAAAAATCTTAGTGCGGGTTTGATCTTAAGCAAACTTGATGAATTAGAAGAAAAAAGAGAAAGAGCTTTGCAACATATGGAGAATTATCAGCGAAGATTAGCCCGAGAATATAATAAACGTGTCAAAGTACGCGAATTCCAACCCGGAGATTTAGTTCTGCGAGAAACACCAATATATCAGCGAGAAAATGGTGGAAAGTTAGCGAAAAAATGGGATGGACCTTACATCATTAAGGAGATAGTTGGAATAGGAGCTTATAAATTAATGGATCCAGAAGGTAGAGATGTTGGTCATAGACTTGACAGACCATGGAACAGATTGTACTTAAAAAGATATTATCCGTAAGAAGCTTTGAGAAGTTATGGATTCTGAAAGAATAGTTGCGAGATTATTCATATCAAAACAAGGTCATGATGTGCGAAACTTTCGCAGAGATAATCATAGAACAATGACATAAAAGAAAGGGGCGAACCTTTATGGCGTACACCCTAGTTCGCGAATAAAATTTCGCAAGAGGCAAATGTAAGACCTAAAGTACGTCATATAAGGGGGTACCTGTTGCATGGCTCAGGGAAAGGCTACACCGCCACCGGAACCTGAGTCATGGAGATTTTGGGTCAATAAAGCCCATCTGGGAGAGGCACCTTGGATTCTCAACTTAAGCATATGACTTAGGTTGGGCGACTAAGGTAATAAGGACTCTCCCAAGGAGTGCAGAATCTGATCAAGGCGCCGAGGTACATGGTTGAGTCAAGAGTGCCAGGGGCGTTTGGAGCGTACCTTGCCATTCTTGACAAGTCTTGTCTTATACTGCACTGGGACCGAAGAAAACCCCACTTAGGGTGCAGCCTCGTAACCATAAACCCTATAGGTAAAATGGATAAGAGGCTGCGAAAACAACTGGTTGTTGTTAAGACTGGATGGGAGGAGCTAACCTTGTATGGTAGAAGTACTCCTCCTTGAAGGGGCAACCAGGGGGAGATAAGGGCGGCACCCTCCATTAGGGAGCTGATAAGTGTCTTAAGACGCAAATGTCATGAGGCTTTTTACTCGCAAGGGTATTAAGGCTTGTCATATTTGTGCAACAATCCTGAAGAGGCAATAATACTAGAGAAAAAGATAAGACGAGATCAATGGGTTTTTGCATGAAAGTGCGAAGACGTCATGCGATTTCGTCGCAAGACGACAATGTAATGGGGCTTTATTTCCCAAGAATATTTAGGCCTATAATATTGTCGCAACATTCCTGAAGAGGAAATAATACAAAAGAAAAAGTTAAGGCAAGATCAATGGGTTTTTGCATGAAAGTGCAAGGACGTCCTGCAATTTTCTCGCAATGACAAGAGGTGGCATAATAAGACCTTTAATTAGGAAGGCAAAATAAGACCATATGACAAAACAAAATATTTATAAGTATTCATAAAAGATCATTTCTCGCAAGAAAGATAATGAGAGGCAAGTATGGGAATCAGTAAACAAGAGGCATTATCTTTCTCGCCAGCAAAATACTAAAAGAGAAAATTAATTCCAAAGTTGGTTGAAGAATATTATTCGCAAGAAATAATAAAGATGAAACAATTCAAGAAGATATAACTAGATAAGAAGCTCATGCTTCAGTATTAATTCCAGTAGAAGGAGATAATAGACGCTCTTCACCAATGTTCTCATTATCGCCAACCTCTTCATTTCGATTCTGATCTTCACCAACAATAATTCCTTTGAGAGGGACTTCTTTTTCGCCGCCACCTTGATTATCGTCAGCAATTACTTCTTTAGAAGAGATTTCTTTTTCGTTTTCATCTTGATCAGCACCAGCAGTTGCTTCCTTAGAAGGTATCTCTTCTCCATCTTCCAAAAGACTATTTTCTCCACCACTTTCATAATCATAATTACTGTCAGCAGTACGAGGAATTTCATCATCATCTACTTCCAAAGGTTCGATTGATGTAGGAGGAAGAGATTTGGAAAATAAAATATCATTTACAAGGACTTCATCCCGGAGATGAACTTGACGAAGAAGTGCTCTCTGATGATTCATATCTAGAATATCCTTAAAGTAAGCAAGATAATCAAGTCTTCTTTCTGCTCGGTCGCGAGAACCAGTAAGGAAAGAGACGAGTAGTGCATTTTCTTTGCGAATTTTGGTATATTTAGCCTCCAAAACAGAAATGGAGGAATGAAGATTTTTCTCAGACTCTGTGAAAAGTAGAATACAAAATTTCAGTAAGATGAAGAGCTCAAAAAGATATGACAAAGAAAAGATAGTTAAGGCAGTCAAACTATTATGACTACCTTCCCTTTGTGAAATAAGGTTTTGAATCAAGGTCAGACAACTATTCTCCCAACGGTCCATCGCATCATCAAATTTATCACCAACTAAACCTTTAAGTCGAGACTGAAGATTTTTCTCTTTAGAAATAAGAAAGGAATTTTTCTTCGCGAGAGAAGAATAAGATTCTTCTAATTTGGAATATTGTTCTTTAAGTTTATTCGCCTTTACACTTAAAGTTATTCTACCTTGAATGAGTGTATCTCTTTCAGCAATAGATGACTCTGTTACTTCTTTAAGTTCATTTCTCAAAGAGCGAAGAGATTGTTCTTGGTCATCACATACTTTCTGAAGGATGTTAAGTTGTTGCGAAGATATCGCCATCTTATTTAAACAAATTCGCTTCTCTTGAGATAGAGTTTTATTCTCATCTGATAAAGATTTCATCCCTAGATTAGCTTTAATTAAAGAATAAGAGAGGCGAGATATTTCATTACTTAATAAATCTTGGTTATTCATATGATCAACAGAGTACGAATAGAGGTTATCTAATTGGTTATATTGATCCATCAAAATCTCTTTATCAACACGGGCTTCTTCAACAGCAGATTCAAATTGATATCTCTCCATTATTCGTTTCACGTTTAAGGCTTAACATGCGAAAGAGGGATTTCAAGGATAATTAAATATGGAAAGGATAAAATCATTAGAAAGGCAAATTGAAGACACAAATAAGGAAATCATACCTCTCAGTTCATCATTCTTCTTGCGAAGATTGTCACGATCCAGCGAAACATTCTGGAGCTTTTGATTTTCGAGACGAAGAGCATTACACTCTTTTTCCAAATCTGTTTGCGAAGCAGCTCTGTCAGAGCCAAAATACTTACTCAGAATTTCGCAAATACCAGACTTGACAGGATCAGTGGGAGAATTTTTGCCATCATCCAGGACCTCAGACAAAACTTTGAAAGCAATATCTATTCCTTCCACGGTTTCTTTCGAAAAAGAAAGAGGCTCAGGTAGAGAACTGGCAATGATAGAAGGTTGAGAAACATTATCAATAGGAGGAGAAGAAGTTTCATTCACATAAGGATTAATAAGGGGGGTTTCAATCATTGAAAGGTCAGTTGAAGAAATGAAATTTGAGGCAGCCTTTTCGTGAATTGGAGATAATGGTTTAACTTGCGAAGATGTCGCAGGAGATTTAGAAGAGATAAGTAAGTGGAATGGAACAGAGGTTTCAACGGTTTTAAGATGGCGAGATTTCTTGAGAGGTTTGTTGGCATCCTTATGACCATGCGAATTACAATCCAGATAAGAAACAGATGCAACAATATTATTATTAGAAAAAAATAATGTTTCTTACTACCTTCTGATTCGCAGACTTTCTTTTGTTTACAACAATCTTATGATGCGATTTGGGAATATTAGGGTTTTGAACTGTAAATTTGGTGTTAGAGGCGTTTTTGCTGAAATAACAACAATATGGGAATCACATAAGTAGCATCATCAAATAAAGCAGTAAGCAAGATCAATTTCAGCAAAACCCATAAGAAAGAAAAAAGAAAACTAACCTCGATGAATCCATGGAAAACACCAGTAGGAAGATTAATTCGTAAGAATTAAAAAAGAAGAAAGTTACGAACAGTGAAGATCTACAGAGGGAACAGTATGGAGATGAAAAATAAATTAAAAAGATTAAAAGAAGAAGAAAGAAGAAAAAGTTGCAATGGTAGAATTTATGGAAGAACAATAGAGTTGCAGAGATGAGAGAATAAAAAGAGAAGAGAAAGTAAAAAGAAAATGGAAAGAAGAGTAAGAAGAATATATAGAGAAGATATTTTTTTACTCGAAGAAATAAACACCATTAATACAAAAGACGTGAGCGGTTGAAAAGCAGCGGTTACAGAAGACGTGTCAAGAAATAGATGGAAGAAAGGATACGTGTGATAAATGCAGAATATGAATATATGGACAACTGTGAAATTTCTCACATCGTTCTCTACTTCGCAGAGAAGATATGAAAAGAGGCAAGATGTAGGATCAGAATCTCGCAGCAACAATGCCTCAGCGAAATTATCAACAACACAACACAACAGTGTCGCAGAACAATTTCAGAAATGACATAATAAACGACGTCAGCTAAATCATGAGAAAAATGTGATGGTCCTGCGAAAATTAGAGAGTTTGCGAGATTAAAATTTGTAAGGTTGCGAGAATGTCGCAAGCCATATCCGAAAATAAAGGACAGATTAGCTGTCATCCACTATGTAATTCCCTATAAATAGCCGTTCAGTTGTAAAGGAAAAGAGAGAGATCTTTTCTGAGTGAAAAACAAGTAAATAGGAGAGAGAAAATCTAGAGCAGAGGTTATTCTTGATTACTTTATCTTTTCTTGTAATATTGCTCAAAGATTCATCAATAATATTAAGATTGTTAATCTAAAATGAGTTAAATATTAATGAAATCTTATGAGGGGTGTAGTGTAGGATTTCCTGTAACTACAGTGATCATCATACAAAGACGAAGAACTACTCAAGGAACTGGTGGAACTTCATCGACTAAAAGGTATGTGGAGATTTGAACTTATCTATCACTCAAAAGTCTATCTACTCTATCTGTTATCTTGAGACAAAAGTCGTATTGCTATATACACTTTAATTATACACATTTGCTATTTCGAGCCGAGTTTATCTCTCTTATCTATTTCTCGAAATATGTGTTGGTAAGTTTTCACTTTGGCCAAGTTCATCTTTACTAGTGGCGAAAGTCATATTAGTTTCGATTATTTGAAAATCGCTTTGACGAAAAATAACTTGTGAACAACAACTATATAACGTCCTCTAAGAATGTTTCAATGGTTGAAATGAGAGTTTAGAATATATAACCTTGGAAGGATATAAACATTGTGTGGTAACACATACGTGTGTAAGTCCTTATTCCTTGAACCAAAGTATGCGTACTTTGCTGCTCAGGAAAACCGGAACTAAAGTCCGCGTACCAGTACCGCACTATCGGAAGTTCACGTCCCGTGATTTTCTGGTGGAGTTTGTGAACTGAAAACAAACTTATTTCGGGTACTTAAGTCCGCGTACCAGTATGCGTACTTAAGTTGGTTATTTTCTAAAAACGGTTAGTCGTGAACTTAAATTATATAAACTAAGGAATGCATACTTGCAAACCGTGGCTTTAAAGTTCATGAATTGATTCGAGTGAATCAGATCGTTTTTTCTTCAATTGTGTCTTGTATACTTATATAAGATCTAAGCAATTGAACAACTCTCTAACTAGTTCATTTGAGTCATTTGAACTAGTTGTGGTAAAGAAGAATATGGTTGATATGAATGTGCTCATATGGCTAACCTTTTGGTTAACTACTATTGAACTAACTAAGTATACATGTTTGGGTACGGTTACACAAACCTAAATAAATGTGCATTTCATTTGTGGTTAACAAGCTAAGTTCAATCTAACGGTTGAAAGATATTAGCTTGAATCTAATCAGGTTTTCATCTAACGGTGAATATTGAATGCTTTGTTACCAAGCTAACATTGATTGCAAACCCTGATTTGAAAGTCTATATAAAGGAGAACTCTAGCAACTGGGAAACATAATCCCCACACTTTCTGTGTGATACTAGTTGTAGGTTAAGGACTTGAAGACTTCCTTGGGATTGTGAAGCCGGACCCAACTATTTTCTTTGTAGTTGCGTGATCTGATCTTGTTATTTCTATCGTATTTGAGTACAATCGTAAGATTGGCTTGAGATTGATTTCTCCGATTGACAAGATATAAAAGAAGTCACAAACACCTACGTCTCATCGTTTGTGATTCCGCAATATCTTCTTTCGCTAGTCGATTAAGATTATTTTGAGGTGATTGATAATTCTAGGCTGTTCTTCGGGATTATAAGTCCGGGTTATCAATTGGTTCCTGTTCACCTTGATTTATCAAAAGACGGAAGAAAAACTCGTAGGTATTTCTGTGGGAGACAGATTTATCTATTACCGTATACTTTTATGTGTGATACAGATTTGTTTATTAAAGTCTTCAACTTTACGTCGTAGCAACTCTTAGTTGTGGGTGAGATTAACTAAGGGAATCAAGTGCGTAGTATCGTGCCGGGATCAGAGACGTAAGGAGCGCAACTGTACCTTGGATCAGTGTGAGATTTATTGGGGTTCAACTACAGTCTAGACCGAAGTTAGTTTGTAGTAGTCTAGTGTCTGTAGCGGCTTAATACATTGTGTGTTCAATCTGGACTAGGTCCCGGGGTTTTTCTACATTTACAGTTTCCTCGTTAACAAAACTTCCGGTGTATGCGTTATTTCTTTTCCGCACTATATTTTGTTATATAATTGAAATATCAGTGGTTGTGCGTTGAATCGATCAATTGGGAAATCCAACCTTTGGTTGTTGATTGAAATTGATTCCTTGAACATTGGTCTTTGGTACCATTCAAGTAGTTTCTCTTGTATTCAATTAGACTCACAGATTTCTATTTGCTTGAGTAAGTATTGAATTGAGAAAGTGAGATATAACTCTTTGATATACTTTTATTAAGATTGAGTCTGACTGACTAGTTGATTCTCTTAAAAGTATATTGGAGTTAGTCCATACAGATTGCTAAGCGAAATATTGGGTGTGGTTTGTTAGACCCCCGCTTTTTCATATGTATTATTACATTAGTTTAAGGAAGTAGATGTATGAACTTGTTTCATAATAGAAAGGGAAATCATGATGTATTAATCTGGTTCTTTATTGAATATTTTGTTTGACCAATACAAGATGACTAGGTAAAACCAATCTTAACTTTGGTTGAGAGTTGTTCTATAGCCGTTCATAGCCTATAATATATAGCTAGTTATAATCGGTCACAAGTTACTTTGGAAATCATGGTGTAACCGATCCCAAGATATATTGGAATGCAAATTGTAACCGGTCACAAGTAACTTTGGGATCCAAGGTATAACTGGTCACAAGATGAACTGGGAAGTTAGTTGTAATCAGTCACAAGCTACCTTTAGGAAGCAATGTGTAACCGGTCACAAGCTACTTCGGGAAGCAAGGTGTAACCAGTCACAAGCTACTTTATGGATCAAGGTGTAACCGATTACCACCTATCTTGGGAATCATGTTATATCCGGTCACAACATATTTTGGAGTGATGGTATAATCGGTTCCATGAGCAAAACCAAGTTTCCATGGTTCATATATTTCTTCATGATGTGTGTGAATTAGGGTTTTGGGTTTGCTAAGATGAGAATCTTCTAGATGGCGATGTTATTTGAACATGTACATAACTCTTATCATTAATTATTCAAAGATAATCCTTGATACTCAAGGTGATCCCATACCGAAAAAGTGGCATTTAATTATGATTTTCATCATATATGTTTTGATTACCAGCAATTAAAGCATATCCTCTGGAAAATATTATTAGTTAATGTGCTAGACTAATAATAGAAGTTTTCTATGAGAGTTTTCGGGAATATGGTTTGGCATTTAAGTGGAAATAGGAAAACCAAAATTAGGTACTTTAATGTGAATATCTTGACAACGTTTTCGGTTTTGGAATTTCCTTGTTGTCCAAACAACCTTGGTATACAAATAGTTGAGTTCGCATTTTTTGCAAACTATCCTAAGAGCCAGAAAAACTTCATCGTGTAGTTTCTGGTGGATCTGTCTATTTAGAGAGGAAATTATCCTAATTACGCGAAATTTCTTACGACCGCTCGTTTAAAGACTTACGCGGGATCAAGAAGCTCTACGAGTACCGTTGGTTGGAAACTAGATAATTATTTTATTTTCGATTATTGATTTGATTGACATAACGGTTGTTGAAACTTTGTTTGCACCTAGTTCGATTATTCTTGGGAGCCTTCTCTTCTGACATAAGGGTCACTCAAACTAGAGCAAAGTATCGACGAGATTTTTAGAACCATTTTCGGATATAAAGGCATCTTGTATAATCCATGTGTATTGATAGTTTTGTTATTAAATTGACAAAGGGGGAGACTATTAGAGCACTGCTCGGTCGAACTCGCAAGTGTTGCTATCTCAACCTTGTTTGTCAAATTTAGTTGATCAAAACTATAGTCTTGTTTTTTAGTCTACTTATAGTTATGTCTCGGATTAGGATAAAATGTGCAGTTGAGATTTAGACTTCACGACGTTCATCGATTGAAGACAAAGATCTACTGAGGAGAGCTTGGAGGAACTTCATCAACAAAAGGTACGTGGAGACTAAAACTTATCTATCACTCAGAAGTTTATTCTATTCAATCTCCTAACAAGACTAAGTCGTATAGCTATATAGACTTTTATATTATACACATTTGATATTTCAAGCCGAGTTTATCTCGCTTATCTATTTCTCGAAATATGTGTTGGAAGCTTTTTTCTTTAGTTACGTTCATCATATTCTTGACGATTTTATTCGGAAACAATTTATTTGTTGGAAACTAAATAATAAGTCAAAAGATGATCATGTGGAAATTTCCTTGAAACATCTTACATGATTAGTGTGAGAAAATCATTTGATGTCGACTCGGAAAGTTTCGTATGTGTTGATGGTGGTTTTCAGTTCAGCGTCAAAATCGTAAAACTCTGCATTTAATGTGTCGTCATTCTGCAAAGAGGCCGAGCCATGTAAAAGTGATGAATGTCTAACCTTATCACTTGCGCATTTATTGATCAATTCAATATATTTACATGAAATTTATCCAGAATGGTGCATGTAGCAACAATCCCATATATTCTGTAAATTTCGACACCTTGCCTATACTATTCATTAATATAAGGCTCATTGAATACTTTCTGTGCTATGTTCCCCGACTGAACCTTAATATTGATATGACATGGCAATTAATGTTCACTCGCAAGCTGAGTATCATGAATTTCCCGAAGTATCAAGGTTAAGGTTTGCATAAAAGTACTCAATCGGAAAGCATACTGCTCCCTGGAAATAAATTCGAAGAACTCCGTGTCAACATACAGAGTTCAATCAATTTTGTGATAACTCACGAAAATAAAATCTCAACCTAATTAATTTTAGGGTTTTGCACCCTGCACAGTATATCAGACCCTGTTGGTCGAAACTGAACCTAGGCAAACTAGGCAATTGATCTGCCATTGATTAGTAGGTGCAAAGTCCTACCCAAAATCTGAAAACAAGGAATAAAAGAGGAGCCGCGGAAAATAGGAGCAACAATAAAGAGAGGTGTGGCCGTGCCACAGGCCAGCCGGCGCCACCTGCAGAAGGCCACGCCCCATGCTCTTGCGGGACCTCCTCTTTCCCATCGACCAATCAGGTCACTCTAAATCCGCCACATGCACATAAGATGTATCCGGGTCCATACTTGTCGGCCCTCTTTCCTACAGTGGTGTGGTCGCACCCTATGTTTGGACGACCCCTTTTCTTGACCAATCAGGTCGCTTTAAACCTGCCACATGCATTAAAAGCCAAACGCACCCTGTCACGCCACCATTCTAATTGGCATGCCAAACGCGCCCTGCTGCCACCATGCTAATGGCATGCCAAACGTGCCATTTCGCGCTAACATACTAATGGCATGTAAAATGCGCATGCCAACGTGCCACAATAAGCGCGGCTACGTGCTAACCCACTTTATGTTCATGGCCAACGCCATAACGGACTCCAGTTAGAGTTTTATGATCGAAACACGACTATTGCTTCAGTGGCATTAGTCGAAACCCTAATTTCTGGTCGTGGCCCAAATTACGTCAGTTTGGCCCCACAACATGTCACGAGCCATGCGGGACCCAGGAAACCCTAAAAATGGTGCCATGCTATTAGCCACTCATAGCTGCTCTTGCTCCTATAGTCATCCCCAAGTTATGGCCCTGCCGTAATTCCTTTGGCGTGGCCATGGCGCCGTTTGCACAAAAAACGTCACCGTGTCTCGACCACATTCCACACGCGCCAATTAGGGTTTCGGTATGCCAAACCCTAATTTAGGAAAAGTTGCTACACCAACCAAGCTAAGTAATGATACCCAGGGCATTAACTTTGGCCACGACACCAAATCTTAGCCTTGGCCATGCCTCCAAGCCCTAACTTTGGCCACGACACCAAATCTTAGCCTTGGCCATGCCGCCAAGCCCTAACTTTGGCCACGACGCCAAATTCTAGCCTTGGCCATGCCCGCCAAGCCCTAACTTTGGCCACGGCGCCAAAATCTTAGCCTTGGCCATGCCGCCAAGCCCTAACTTTGGCCACGACGCCAAATGTTATCCTTGACCATGCCGCCAAGCCCTAACTTTGGCCACGACGCCAAATCCTAGGTTTAGCCATGCCACCATGCCACTATACTATTAACAGGTGCCAACGGGATGTGGCCATAATCAATGACCACCCTCTCTCCTGAATTACAATCTCAGCCGTCCAAATTCGCCACAGAATTGATCGGCCTATGGTAAGTCTTAGACGACCAACCCAGACTAACCTAATAGCATCACAAGCTATTCTCTTGCCGCAAATCTCCTGACTTTGAATTACCACACATGGCTATCTGCTACTTAGTTGTCATACAATTAATCAGAATAGCTAGGTCTTGCATACAAGACCCACTCAGCAGTCTGCTACACGTTTTCCATGAGAATACTCGAGACATCAAACATGTCACAAACTGGGGGATGCTCATCAGGGTATTGGTCTGGCGGTTCACAAGGTGCGGCGTGCAACACGCCCATTATAAGAAAGTGTCAGGAAAGTGGGTAGTTAGTGGCGGCAAGGAGTATTGGGTGTAAACTAACCCGTTTCCTTCATAGTGGGGGCGTGGTTTCTATCATTTACACATTACCCCACTTCTCCGTCACTCAACTACTCCCACTTCCTGCGAGATCAAGGTGCGTTCAATTATGATTTGTATAAATAGGTTTTACCTATTTAAACCAAACACCACGGTTTTGGTTAACAACAACACAAGTATTCAGAAAAACACCAAAGAACTGATAGCTTACAACCGGCAATCCAGTTCTATATTCTGATACAAGTCATAGAATCCACACCTTCAGAATTAACCATTCTGGTCTCAACACCATCTTCTCTTCCCTTCCTAAGACCAACCCTTCTCCTTCACTTTGTGACCGAAGCAAGACTGGAACGACCATTTCTTGGTTTAGGCCAGGATTGTACAGATTGATATCTCGAATCTAAAGTACTCCCGTGCAGTGCATTTGTTAAGGTCTAAATTCGTTTCTCAACAACACACCCAAATTTACCAAAACCGACATAAACTGTTTTTACCTATAAACAATTGGCGACCACAGTGGGAGATTAATCTCTCGATTGCGAAACCAATTTCTTAGTTTTCATTCCAATCTTCCTAAACTCAAGATGGTGGATCTTAGGTATAAATTCAATCATTAACCATAATTAACTTCAATCTCCAATCCAAACTTTCCGCTTCATGAGTTACCCCGTCCATCTGAAGCACTTCCAAAGCCGCCAATGCTCGAAATCCAATCACCATGAAAGGTATGGCAAAATATTAGAAGATATTGTCGCAAATCAAGTTGATATTTTCCAGATGCAAAATGAGACGTTTTGTCTCTTAAAAAGTATGTCAAACCGGATGTAGCAAGAGCCAACAAACATTCTCTCGAAGAACGCCACCAAATTTCAGTGATGACACAATAAATGTTGAATCCTTGTCTGAGGTCTGTGCCTCCGCCAAGGACGATGCAGACAGAGTATGTGGACGTATCGAATGAGATCAAAAGGGAATGGCCAACACCAATATATCGTCCGCAAGCGCATTCGACACATCCCATGGCGTGACATACTTTAACACCAACACCAGCGGCGCAGGAAGCATCCCCTTTGGCGTGACGCCTCCTATTACCAGAGCCAGAGCCGCTGCTACTCCTAATGTTTCTTCGAGCATGACGCCTCCAATCATCACCCGGACTGCTACCACTTCTTCCTCAAGACGAGAGACTAGAGGTGTTTTGGGGTGAAAACTGTTTCTGTTGGTTTTGGTATTGGGTGTGTTGTTGAGAAACAAATTTATAACTAAACAAATGCACTGCACGGGAGTACCTTAGATTCGAGAGATCAATTTGTACAATCCTGGACTAAATCAAGAAATGGCCGTTCCAGTATTGCTTCGGTCTGAAAGTGAAGGAGAAAGGTTGGTCTTAGTGAGGGAAGCGAAGAAGGTGTTGATACCAGAATGGTTAATTGTGAAGGTGTGGTTGTTTTATGACTTGTATCAGAATATGGAACTGGCTTGTGGAATGCAATTTATCAGTTCTTTTTATGTTTTCTGGATACTGTGTTGTTAACCAAAACTCTGTTGTTTTTGGATGAAAAGGTAGAAACCTATTTATACAAATCATAGTTTGAACGCACCCTGATCTCGTAGGAAGTGAGAGTAGTTGAGTGATGGAGAAGTGGGGCAATGTGTAAATGCTAGAAACCACGTCCCCACTATGAAGGAAACGAGTTAGTTTACACCCACTACTTCTTGCCGCCACTAACTGCCCGCTTTCCGGACACTTTCTTATAATGGGCGTGTTGCACGCCGCACGTTGTAAACCGCCAGACCAATACTCTGATGAGCATCCCCCAGTTTGTGACATGTTTGATCTCTCGAGTATTTTCGTGGAAAATGTGTAGTAGATTGCTGAGTGGGTCTTGTGTACAAGACTTAATTATTCTGATCAATCGTGCGCCAGCTAGGTGGCAGATGATCATGTTGCGGCAAGTCAAGCCATGGAACTTGCCGCAGGAAAATAGCGTGTGAACCTGAGACTTATTAGGGGCTGGTCAATTCTGTGGCGAATTTGGACGACTGAGATTGTAAGTCATGAGAAAGGGTGGTCGTTGATTATGGCCACATTCCGTTGGCACCTGATAATAGCATAGTGGCGCCATTGGCACATGCCAATGGCATATTGGCACGAATAGCGCCTGGCGTACACTAGTACAAATATTCACATTGGCCACACTTAATCACCGTGTCCATAGGATTTTGGTCATGGATTTTTTTCATTCCAAAAATGTGGCATCAGGTGCCGAGACAAAAAGGTATCCCTATGGCTACATAAACTTTGAGTGGCTATAAAATATGATTTACCATGGCCATAACTCTGAAACCGTGTCTATATGGTACTCATTTTTTTTTGTAGTTAGGCATTTTCACTATCACCATGGCCATAGGATCCTTATAGACATACGATTTGATTATATGTGGCTAAAGTTTACCTTAAAGTCACGTGAATTTTATTTTATCCGTGGCCTTTGTCATCAATTGGACACGCAAAATTCATTTCATCATGGCCAATTCATGAGTTGCAGTTACCTTAGAGCCACACTAATTTTTCTTAACGTGTCGAATTCATAACTTATAGCTACTTTGAATCTGTAGCAACATGCTCATCTCTATTTTCAGACACGCATAAAAAACCTTTTTACATGGCCAGTGACTCATTAATAACCATTGATATAGATTAATCGCACAATTAAAATTGATTCCAATTACTTTTATTAATATGTTAAACATCTCATATCATGATCAAGGAAAGAGGTGATCATAACTCTACAAAAACACCAACTCCACAAGACATGCAAAAGAAAACGTTTTAACTACAAAACTATCTCCACTACTTCTCTTAATAACAAGGATGCAATGCAGTCTTCATTCTCTTGCTACTCCACATATTACTTTTCGATTCCTTGTTCCTCATGGTACTGATAAGAAGCTTTAGTTAGTACTCCTCCTACTCTTCTTCTTAGTCTTGGCATTCTCATTATGTTGATCATAAGCTAGTAACAGTACATGTAGCAAGAAAGAGATTTAGGATGTAACATATATGTCTAACCATAAAAATAAAAATAAAAGAAATTTCAATTGATTTTTATTTCCACCAACTGTTCATTTGAGGGGGAAGGGATTCAATAAACACACTAAAATAAACATCTGAATTGCTTAATAGTTAATCCAACTCAATCTCACTTCAACCAATAATCTTCTGGATTGCCATAAAAATTCATACTTACTTGTGCAATTGTGTATTGTCTCCTGGAATAACCAAGCACCGCATTCGCCAAGACTAATAAAAACAGAACAAGCACAATATGAGTTTCTAAAGCAAAAGAATTCCTAAAGATTTTAAAAAACAGCAAAATAGATTATGAACCTTGACATGAACGAAAAATAACAAATCAAATACATCAAGGAAAACCTATCAACCTAGTCCTTGAATCAAATGAGAGGGAAGCAGCATCAATCCCAGCCAGGTAAGGAATCAAACTACAAAAAAAAAAAATCCAATATTACATGGTAAATTTTATTTGTTAAATTAAGAAGAAAAGGAAGTTCAGTTTTGCCAAATGAAAATACACTTCGATGCACATAACACCTCTCTTGTTTTACAAATTGGAAGGACCAAGTATGTTTAGATAGAAAACTTAACCCAGCACTGTTCCTTTATCTTCCACCTAGAAGTAATGTTAATCGCATATTAACTCCAAGCATGAACTTTTTATAGCTAACATTGAGACGTAGAATGTCCAAATAAACACAAAAGCTATCGCTTACATGGCTAGTGAAAAAATCTATGAAAGTTTCTGATAAGGAATAACAATTCAGTGAGTTCTGTAACACAGTTTGTCGGCTGTTTTTATCAAGAGAACCAACCTTTCTTAGTGGTGGTTGAACTTGTTGGCTCTTCCTTATTTTCTCTCTTCTCCATTCCCTGCTTTAAAGAGTCTAATCTTTTTCTGCAGAGAACCCAAAACAAGTAAAATTAGGCGATCAACGCCGAAAAGCAAACATTAAGTGAGGTCAACCCCAACAAACAAACTTCAAACGACGATGGTTAGATAAATTGAGGAGAATAACAATTACTTAGTGTCTTCAAGGCGTCCATGCAAACTCCATCTCTGGCGAAACCCGTCCATCCCTTCAGCTCCACTTGCAAGAATTAAGCGCCTGTAAAAAGATTTGATTAAGCCTGGCACCAAGTACGATTCTTGAACAAATGTAAGTAATCATGGTAAAGAGTAAACTATGCTCTTCTGCCTCAGTAGGCAACTGATGGATACTAATCAGCCGAGAGAGTTTAAGGTCAAAACTGAGACCCATAACTTCATTTATCACTGACATGTTAGCGACAAATAGCATTGATATGACTGGAAAATTATGTTACAGTTCAACGGATTGACTTTCCAAGAAGGTTTAACATACTGTTCAATGATAATTACGCATGGTGGTGCATCTATTAGACACCTCAGAAGATCTTTGTCATCACATATCTCATGTTTAAGAGATTTACCTCTCCAATGATGTGACATCTGATTTAAGTTGAGTAGCTTTATCTTTGGCATCATCTAATGGCATTGAAAGACCCAATTTATGTTCACTCTCTCGAAGCCGTTGCCTCAGTATCTTATCCTGCAACAAATCCACACACAAAAACAAACTAGTGTTCAAAATCTTCACTTACATATGAACTGAAAAACCTCAACAAAGCAATAATAAGACATATTTAGAACAAAAAACATAAGTCCCTCACCCGTTTATCGACACATTGTTTGTATATAACAATCTCATCTTGGCAAAATGGTTCAATATCATTGATTTGCAAACCTAGAGAAAGACAATTTGCAATTAGACTTAAACCCTAAACCCCTAAAAAAAATCAAAATTATAAACAGTTCACAGAATCATTTAAATAAACTTACATAGGAAGAAATTCCTAAGAATCCCATCACAAGTTTCAACACCTTCAAGAACATGAGAAGCAATTTCTGGAGGTATGATAGGTGATGGTGGTCCTGTCATTAAATCATCACCTACCAAAATGGTTTCCTCCATTGTTGGCTCTGAATCAACTGAAACAAAAAACAAACAAGATCCATCAATTTTAAGCATACAAATATTCAACTTCACTAATTGTAGAGTAAAACTGAAAACAATTTGAAAAAAAGAATGGAAAAAAAAATCGAAGAAAATTTGAGAATTAGGGGAAGAAATCCATCTTACCATCCATGATTGCTCTTTAATTCCTCCCAATAATAAACTTTAATTTCACAAGTATGATCGATTTCAAAACCCTAAAACGATTCGGTCGCCAAAATTGACCTCCAAAACTGAACTTCCTTTTCTTCTTGAGACTTGAGACAAATTAACAAAACAATACTAATTCCTGATAAGCAATTAACAAAACAGTAGTAATCCAATCTACCCTAACCATTATAGAAACTGTGACTAATCGATCTACTAGTTTTTGTACAGAGATATAATCGATTTACTAGTTTTTGCACATAGAGGGTGAAAGAGAAAAGTGAATTTTGTGAGTTAGGGTTTCCTTCCGAGTGAGGGAGGCGGAGAAAATTAGAGAGAGATGAGACGTAAGTGAAAGGATTTACTTTTGATGTTTTATCTAAAAGGATTTGGACGGTGTATATTTTCTTTAGGATGATCATACGGATTGCAGAAATTAAGCGACGGTGTAGATTAACTTTAGGATGTTCATACGGATTGAGAAGTTTGTGTGTTTCTCTTTGTGCTAGTTCAAACTCGTGCATCCGATTTTATTATCAACTTTCTGTATGAAAAAAATCCAAAAAATATATCAGTAAATTTAAGATATTATTATCGACCTTCAATTATAAAAAAAATTCCAAACATATATGGGAATGAAGCAGAAAAAATAAGAAAGTGTGTTTTCTTTGTGCTTTCTTTTGTGCTTTTTCTTTATGCTTCCGATTTGAATTTCGACTAGTCACATAGGTCTTGAGGCAATTTTGACTAGTCATATAGGTCATGAACTTCAAATGTGGTATAACAACGTATAAAATATAAACCAAAAAGTGGGTTCTGACTTCAAACTTAGAAGGATACATCATCCAAATCGATATATATGAAGCTCATTGTCGATTCGAATTTCAAATATGGTTTAACGACATACAAACTATGAACCAAGAAATTCCGAGAGGGTTCTGACTTCAAACTTAACATGATACACCATCGAAATCGATAAATATGAAGCTCAGTGTCGATTCGAACTCCAAACATGGTATAATGGCAGAACAAACTATGAACTAAGAAGCTCCGGGAGGGTTTTTACTTCAAACTTAGCAGGATACATCATCGAAATTGGTAAATATGAAGCTCAATGTCGATTTGAACTTCAAATAGGGTATAACGACATAAAAACTATGAACCAAGAAGCTCGGGGAGGGTTCTGACTTCAAACTTAACATGATATATCATCGAAATAAATAAATATGAAGCTCAATGTTGATTCGAAGTTCATATATGGTATAACGACATACACACTATGAACCAAGAAGCTCTGAGAGGGTTATGACTTCAAACTTGGCATGATACATTATCGAAATCGATAAATATGAAGCTCAGTGTCGATTCAAACTTCAAATATGGTATACCAGCATACAAAATATGAAACAAGAAGCTATGGGAGGGTTTTTACTTCAAACCTAGCATGATACATCATCGAAATAAATAAATATGAAGCTCAGTCACTTGTAATTCCCAAAACATCCGGCTGTACCCGTTGTATTGCAATTCCCTTGGATGCCACAATCACTTGTAATATGTCCTTCTATACACCAGAGCTTGAGCTGGTACTTTAAAAGTTAAAATTCAATCTCATGTGTCTAATGGATCCGACGCTATGGTCACAATTTGTTATTCGTATATCCATATCATAATCCTCCCAAAAAAAAAGGTGTAACCATATGTCAATCTTTTGTCATGTTTGATAAAATGTGTCAATTCGTTAGTACATGCGTGTCTAATAAACCATATATTATGGACACATAAACAAACCAATGTGGCTAAATAAATCCTCTTTCCGCCACAGATTAATAGGTGTGTCTATTGCCATCCTACACTTTCGACACATACATAATTATTTAATGTGGCCATATAGGCATCTATGGCTACATGTGATGGGATTAGACTGAAAACTATGACCAATCGATACCCTATGGCTACAGTTGATGGGTTTAGGATTAAACCCATGACCAAATGGTGAACTATGGCTACATGGTAACACAAAACGTGGTTATATTTATACTGATAACCAGTAGCCACACAAATAACCCGAAACGTGGCTGGGTTGTAAACCAAAAAACGTGGCCTATGTGAAGGTTTGTACTAGTGGTAGCCGTGGCCGCTATATTTTGGTATATTGTCGTTAGACCCAAATATGGCTCGACAACATTGGTTCCAGTTTCCATATCAAACTTAATTCCCTAGGTAGCATTACTTAGCTTGGTTGGAGTAGCAACCTTATTTAAATTAGGGTTTGGCATACCAAATCCCTAATTAGCGCGTGTGGCATGTGGCCGCGGCACGGTGACATTCTTTGTGCAAATAGTTCCATGGCCGCATCAAAGGAATTATGGCGGGGCCATAACATGGGTATGACCACAGGCGCAAGGATGGTGACGGGTGATCATAACATAGCGCCATTTTTAGGGTTTCCTGGGGCCCGCACAGTTTGTGGCATGTTGTGGGCCAAAGTGGCGTAATTTGAGCCACGACCAAAATTAGGGTTTCAACTAATGCCACAAAAGCAAAATCATGTTCTAGTTGGGATACCCTGACTGGACTCTGTTATGGCGTTTGGCCACGAACAAAAGTGAGTTAGCACGTAAACGCGTTGCTTGTGGTGGAATGGCACGTTTGGCAAGCTGTTGTAGCATGTTGGCACGTTTGGTATGCCAATAGCATGTTGGCGCGGAATGGCATGTTTGGCATGCCATTAGCATGTTGGCACGGTTTGGCAAGCTAATTGGCATTGTGACCATCCAGTGCAATTTGCTTTTTTTAATAGTGTGGCAAGTTTAGAGCAACCTGATTGGTCAATAGAAAAGGGCCAGCCAAACATAGGGTGTGGCCACATCTTCTAGTGCGCGTGGCGGATATAAAGCGACCTGATTGGTCGATGAGAAATAGGGCCGACAAGTATGGACCCGACCACATCTCATGTGCCGGATTTAGAGTGACCTGATTGGTCGATGGGAAAGAGGAGGTCCGGCAAGCAGAATGGGGGCGTGGCCATCTGCAGGTGGCGCCGACTGACCTATGGTACAGCCACACCTCCCTTTGTTGCTGCTCTTATTTTCCGCGGCTCCTCTTTTATTCCATGTTTTCAGACTTTGGGTAGGACTTTGCACCTACTAATCCATGGCGGATCAATTGCCTAGTTTGCCTAGGTTTAGTTTCGACCAGCAGGGTCTGATATACTGTGCATGGCGCAAAAACCTAATTTTTGCAAATTAATTAGATTGGTGTTTGAATCTTGTGAATTATCACAAAATTGATTGAACTATGCGTGTTGACACAGAGTTTTTAGATTTATTGCCAGAGAGCAGCATACTTTCCGACTAAGTACTTTTATGCAGACGTTAACCTTGATACTTCGGGAAATTCATGTTATTCAGCTGCGAGTGAACACTAATTGTCATGTCATACCAATACTAAGGGTTCAGCTGGGGAATATAGCATAAGAAGATACTTAATAAACCATACACTAATGAATAATGGAGGCGAGAGTTTATAGAATGTTTGGGATTGTTGCTACATGCACCATTCTGAAAATATACTGAATTGCTCAGTACATGTGTGAGTAGAGAGGCCCGGGAACTTATTGCTTTTAAATGGCTCAGTCCTTTTGCAGATGATGCATTAAATATAGGTTTTACATTTTTAACCCTGAACTGAAAACCACCATTAACAAGAGGAACTAGAGGAAAACTACCGCTTTAGAGATGCAACATCCTGCACGTCCAAAACCGCCAACTCCAACTCTAGTACCACATGCGCGACGGCCACAATGAGAAAACCACGTCCAAGTTAAACCATATCTGGCTCAATGGCAACAACATCAATGAGAGACGCTTTCCGAATTTCCTCTCCCATAGAGAGAGAAGTTGAGTTACCGAAGGAGGTCGCACCTGGGGACTCGAGAGGATCCAAAGATGATAAAGGAAAAAGAGTGTGGCTGGGGACTGCTCAACACTACCCATCTCAAAGCAACAAAAGCGGAACTATGAGTATGTCCTTTGCCAATGTCTATACCTGAGACCTCTGATCGCTGTCGTATGCGTCAAATATAATTTCACTTTCTCTCTCAACTAAAATAAATGAAGTATGTGGTAAGAAAGAGTCTATTCCCATAGAGAGGATTTTATTGTTATAAAATTTCAGTTTCTTAGTAACCAAGGGGGGATTTTTGTTTATCAATGCAATAAAAATAATTGAAAGCAATAAAATATGAAAATAATCAATAAGAGGAAGATATTGGTCACGGGATGATATCATTTACAAACATGTATTTTCATCAATGACTAGAATTGATATTTTAATCTCTCATTTATTAAAATTCCTAGGATATCTTGATCGCAAGTCTATCCCGCTAATTCCCTGATTTCATCACAACCACATTAAAAGATGCATATGTGAATTCTTCCTAGAAAGCAACCTAAAGTGTAAAAGCACAATTAAATTTAACTCCCTAAAAGCACTAAGTTCTATGGAATAAGACTAATCAAGGCAATAAAACGTGTAAAAGCACTAATTCGATTTAACCAAGGTTATGATTCATTTGTGAATAGTAGGATATATCACTACAAGCACTACCCACAATTATGCTACTTAGAATCAGGGATAAACAACTTTTTTCGTATTGAAAACCCTAATATATCTTTAGAAATGAATGCAAATCGGATTGATTCCGGACTCAACCAAACAAACAATCAAATCATATGACAATATAAACCATGAATCATAAACAATAAATTATTGAGACAAAACTAATTCATTGAAGCAATATCGTGTTGTGAAATCAACTTTATCCCATAACCAATAATTGTATTTAGCTACTCATAGCTTTTGAGTTCATCATAATCAATAATAAAAATGAAGAAGATGAAACATAAAAATGAAAGCAAACCCTAGTAGAATCGTCGCTCTCCTCCAAAACTCCAAGTAGAAAAATACGTCATCCCAAAGAAGTAGAAGGCTCTTTCTTTTGCAGCTTTTCTCCAACTTCTAAAATTAGGTCCAATCTCCAAAGTACAATAGAGAGAAGTCCTCCAATCCCATGTGTGAGGAGTACCCAAGTGAAAATATGTCCCAAAAGTAGTCGTCAGTAAACTGGTAAAGGTGTCGGAAGTTGGCCGGGAAGTAGCTCAGGTGGCCGACAAAGTCTACCCGGTCACCGGTCAACTGAGTCACTGGAGAGTCAGAGTCGGGTGAGTCAGAGAGTCATCAAGTCTGAGTCAGAGGCTAACTCAGCTGACTTGGTTCTAGGCCATAGTCTTGCACAGCCAGAGCTGTGCTGCACCATGATTGCGCTTCATCACTGCTGCAAATTAACTCAGCTGCGCTGCCTTCCTTATGTAGTCTTAACCCACCAACCCATTGCAGTAGCTCTTGCAATTCAGCCAATTCAATCCATTCATCATCATCAGTTCCAACCATTCATACGCCAATTTAACCACACCACCAATTCCAAGCATACAACACCACCCGAACCATTTAGAAGTACCCACGACCATTGCAACCACCAGTTCATAACTGTGACACCCATCAACTCTAAAATACACCACTTTATATAGCTCAGACCACCTGCGACATCACCTGCAATATCTTATACATCCATTCATCTATGACCCTGCTCCCTGTATTCAATTGCTCTTGCCTGCGGCAGCCTCAAGTCTCTGTAACATCAACTTTATTCTGCAATCCATTACAACTATCCTTCCATTCTCAGTACTGCTTCAAAATCCTTTGCAGAACTCTTCTTAACCATCAGCTGCTTCTCATTCTGTTTTGCAAGTTGATTCCGCAACTGCAATTCAAACTGCACACGCTAACTCCTATTCCAAACTAGCTACATTGCAAAACTAATTTACTGCTCTCCTGCACTTCCTCAGCTTTGTATTGCCTGGAACCAACAATCCATAGCAGTACCTGAACTGACATTACCTAACTGAATCACCATTCTTCCTTGATACGTAGCCATCCTCAACACAAGTGTTACTCAGTTCATCCAACAATACAAACATAAAGATTCCTTGTTCAGCACCACCAACAATTCTTCTCTCGTTGTGCTCCTATCCACCAACACTGCATCTTCACCACCAACAAAGTGACCCTAGATTACATTCCCTCATTGGTTCAACAGCGGCACAACATCATCTTCATTCTTGCTTCTGAAACATCATCAGTTCAATATCCAACTCCAGCTTCAACCTCAACTGCCGCTCAAGGCTCAACTTCAGCAGCAACTGCATTTACTACCTAACTTGCATCCACACTGCAGCCCTTGTCTCAACAGATTCACTTCCATCTCCTAATTGCAACACCATTCCCTTGAGTTCTCAATCAGCAACTCAGTCATCCACATAAGTACCAGCTCCATTAACACATTTCTCAGATGAGTCTGAGATATTACATACATGGCCACAACCAACAAAATCCATTTTCTTGTTTGCTCAGCATCAATTCTTCTTCTAACTCGCTGCATCCTTGAATCCAGCAACAACCCAAATCTGTCTTGTTTTCGTAATCAATCGACATCAGCAATTTCATCTACAAACCCTGATTCATGTAATCATCACCAACATCTATTTTTCATTCACATGAGCAACATTACAATCTTGTACATCAGCATTTTATTAACTCAACAAACCCTGTATAACATTCATTCAAAAACCCAGAATTCATTTCCTTGAACACACCCCATTTGAGCACCACCACCTCCATCTACTGTTGAATCCAGTACCATTTCCTTCATGTAATTATTCAATAACCAACTATCTCCTTGTAACCTTGAATCTGAGACATACCAAGTCTCTAATTCATCTCAAAACCCTGAATCATCCACCATTCTCTACCAAATCAAAGTCTCAGAGAACCAATAACAGATTTGAACTATTCTTCTCTTCTTATGTGCTTCCTTGATCTGGTATCAAAACCCATAATTTCATTATCTCAGGGACTTCAATTTCATCACCACCAGCAGCTGCAACTCCATCTTCAAACTTCCACCAGATGCAACCATTAATGGCAGCAAACCCTAACTTCTTGTTCTTGACAGAAACCAAAAAATCTCTCATTAATTCATGCACCATCAACAACTCTCGATTTAGCAACATCATATTCTCGATCTCCCAGATTTCCCTGAATCTCTATCTCCTCTCATCTCTCTATTTAGAATAATAGCCGCAGCCACAATGATTGAGAGACAAATGATGAGTTCTCTGAAATTTAGGGTTGTGTAGGAGTAGAAATTGATAAGGACACTCAGGTGCAGTCGATGAGGGCCGCCCAGTTCATCTTTGGCTTGTCAGTTTCGCAGAACTGACTGCCTAACTCTTCCTTGCTCAAATGTCAGTTGCGGGGAACTGACAGTTCATTCTTCGCCTCCTTTGTGCAACCTTAGCCCACTCCAAGTATAACTCGCGGGTGTTTTGGCCTGTGTTTCTTTTACGCTCCAAATGAACGTTTTCTTCTTCTTTTGCTCCCAAGGACTCCATTGGACCTAATAACTCAAAACTAAACATAAGAGATGCAATTCTCAAGGATAAAATAAAGAAAGCATAAATACTAGATATAAAATTAGGTGTTTTACTACACCTATCAGTCTCCAACAAGCCGTCTAATCCTGAAGATTATTTGCTGCCGTGTGGACAACTCGCAAATGTGACGCAATTGCATGGAGAGAGTGTAGAAGCATTTGTTCGAAGATTCCACGCACAAGTAAGTCTCGTTGAACAACTCTCTTTACAACCGGCTATTTTTCATCCCATCAAGACCTGGGTACTTTTGTCCTTCTATCAATCCGTCATCATCCTGATGTCATCACTAACGCCTGATGCCGCTTATTCACGGGAGAGCCTAATATACCCAAAGCTCAATCATGCGCGAAGGACATGCCTAGCGGAGACAAAGCTAAATAAATATCCTTAAACTAAATGTTTGATATCTATTAGGCCTATCAGATAAATTTTAAATACCTTAGTGTTGAGACGTGCAAATTCCTCAACACTCACCATTGTGTTGTCAGGCGTACTTCCTCAACATGTTTTCCTCTTAGTGTTGAGACGTGAAAATTCCTCAACACTCACCATTGTGTTGCTAGGCATGTTGCTTCAACACATCTCTCCTCTTAGTGTTGAGACATGCAAATTCCTCAACACTCATCATTATGTTGCCAGGCATGTTGCTTCAACACATCTCTCATCTTAGTGTTGAGACGTGTGAATTCCTCAACACTCACCATTGTGTTTCCAGGCATGCTGCTTCAACACATCCTTTCTCTTATTGTTGAGACGTGCAAATTCCTCAACACTCACCATTGTGTTGCCAGGCATGCTGCTTCAACACATCCTTCCTCTTAGTGTTGAGACGTGCAAATTCCTTAATGTTAGAGCATAGCTCGATCAACCTCGCATGCGTTGCTATCTCAAGCATGTTTGTCAATGTTAGTGATCAAAACTATAAGTCTTGATTTCTAGCCTACATAGCTAAGTCTCGGACTAGGATAGAAAAGTGTAGTTGAGCTCAAGGACTTCATGGCGATTCATCATACAACGACGAAGATCTATACAAGGAACCGTGGAACTTCATCAACAAAAAGGTATGTGGAGACTTGAACTTATCTATCACTCAAAAGTGTATCTCTTCTATCTCCTACTTTTTATGAGACAAAAGTCGTATGCTATATATACTAGATCATACGAATTTGACATTTCGAGCTGAGCATTCATTGCTTATCTTTTATCTCGAAATTGTGTGTTGGTAAAGCGTTTCGCTTTGATCAAGTTTATCTTCACCTAGTGACGAAAGTCATGAAAAGTTTCAATCACATTGAGAATTTCTATGACGTGAATCGGTCTGTGAATAACGACTACATAGCGTCCTCGGAGAATGTCTTAATGATTGAAATGAGAGTTTAGATTTCATAACCA
Source organism: Papaver somniferum (assembly GCF_003573695.1). Classification (NCBI taxonomy): domain Eukaryota; kingdom Viridiplantae; phylum Streptophyta; class Magnoliopsida; order Ranunculales; family Papaveraceae; genus Papaver; species Papaver somniferum. The sequence continues at coordinate 153,987,107 of NC_039360.1, read as the reverse complement.
TGTATTTCTTGAACCGAAGTTTTCGAACTTTGTTGATCAAGAGAAATCGGGAGGATTTTGGAATTGGCTTGCCAAGTCCGCGAACCTAGTTCGCAGACTCAGTCCGCAAACTGTCGGAAGTTCTCGACCGAGAATTTCTGCTGGGATTTTCCAAAACTCGTTTGTGTGCTAAGTCCGTGAAATCAGTCCGCGAACCCGCGTAAGTTCTCTTTCCGAAAATTTCTGCTAAGTTTGGAAAACTCAACCGATTAACTTAAGTCCGCAAACTTGTTTGTGAACTTAAGAGGTTATGATCTAAAGATGTGCTCTGAACATGAAACATTAAATTACTAAGGAATGCTTTATGCAAACCGTGGCTATAATGTTCATGATCCGATTCAATCGAATCGAATCATCTTTGTTTCAATTGTGTCTTGTGTAGTTAAATTAGATCTCATAGCAATTGAACAACTCTGTAAGTAGTTCATTTGAGTCAATTGAACTAGTTATGGTGAAGAAGAACAAGGTTAATATGAAATGATCATGTGGTTAACCTTTTGAGTTACTATGTTGAACCAACATACACGAACACGTTTGGACATGGTTTTCACGAACCCAGTAAACGTCTACCCAAGTGTGTGTGACAAGCTAAGTTTTCGATCTAGCGGTTGAGAAATATTAGCTTGAATCTAAATCAGGTTTTCATCTAACGGTGAATAAGGATTGCTTTGTAACTAAGGCAAAACCCTGATTTAAAGGTTATATAAAGGAGACATCTAGCATTGTGCAAAACTAATCCCCACACGTCTGTGTGCTACTAGCGCGCCCGCTAGAGTCGATCTCCATTAACCTTTGATTTTCTTCTCTAAATTCAGGTTAACGACTTAAAGACTTCATTGGGATTGTGAAGCCAGACCGATACTACTTTTCGTAGTTGTGTGATCTGATCTTGCATCTTCTATCGTACGAGTACAATCGATTGATTGGCTTGAGATCGTGAGAGTTCTACGATAGGAAAGATAAATAAGTCACAAACATCTTCGTCTCACTGTTTGTGATTCCTCGACAATCCGCTTGTGTAGTCAAGAAGGATTGTAGAGAGGTGATTGATTAATCTAGGATGTTCTTCGGGAATATAAGACCGGATTATCAATTGGTTCCTGTTCACCTTGATTTTATATATAAAGACGGAACAAAACCTAGGGTTTATCTGTGGGAGATAGATTTATCCTTTTATAGACTTTTCTGTGTGAGACAGATATGTTTATTATCAAGTCTGTGATTTTGGGTTACATCAACTCTTGGTTGTGGGTGAGATCAGCTAAGGGAATCAAGTGCGCAGTATCCTGCTGGGATCATAGGCGTAGGAGTACAACTGTACCTTGGATAAGTGGGAGACTAATTGGGGTTCAACTATAGTCCAGTCCGAAGTTAGTTTGCAATAGGATAGTGTTTATAGCGGCTTAATACAGTGTGTATTCAACCTGGACTAGGTCCGGGAGTTTTTCTGCATTTGCGGTTTCCTCGTTAACAAAATTTCTGGTGTCTGTGTTATTTCTTTTCCGCATTATATTTTATATAATTGAAATAATACAGGTTGTGCGTTCGTGATCATCAACTTCTCTAATCCAACCTTTGGTTGTTGATTGTCGTTGATTGATCCTTGGACATTGGTCTTTGGTACAGTCCAGGTTATCTCTCTTTGAAATAGACTCGCAGATTTCTATTTGCTTGAGTAAAGATTAAATCGACAGATTGAGATAATAACTCCTTGAGATACTTTCTATCTAGATTGAGTTTGACTGTCTAGTTGATTCTCTAGCAAAGTGTTTCGGAGTTAGTCCATACAGATTGCTAATCGAAATATTGGGTGGTGTTGTTAGACCCCCGATTTTTCAATTGGTATCAGAGCTGGCAAACACGTTAAATACCTTATAAGTATGTGTTTGTAGCGATCTGATTATGGATGAGTCTATCTCTAATAACGCACCAGTTCAGAAATTACCATATGATTCTAAAAGCTTGGATTCACCTGAGATAACTATCACATCTAAGTCAATATCTAAACATTCTCTTGATGTAAAAACTGTTGATTGGGAAACTCTCCTAGAAGAACAGTTGGATGAACTTTCTGATGAAGGTGATTCAGATATTGATAGAGATGTTGATGAGGAAGTCTCAGAGTATGTTAAGTTTTTGGATTCATGGAAGATGAAGAAGATTACAACTTCTCATATCTCACCTCTTCTGACTCCTCTCTGTCGAGAAAACAAGAAATTGAGAAGATGTTATGCAGGTGTTTATTTTTCGAATCGTTCTTGCGTATCGATCCTCAAGGATTCTGAGGAAAACCTACGTATGAAGTCACTTGAATGTGATAATATTTATCAAAAGTACTTTTTGTTGGAAGAGAAACTTGCCGAATCTGAAGCAAGGTTTAACTCTCAGCAAATGAGTTTTGATGACAGAGAAAGCGCTTATCTCGCTCGAGAAAAACGCCTTGAGGCTGATTTAGCTGCTGCTCTTGATAAAATCAAGATGTTGGAAGATGACTTGAAAAAGTTAAATACTAGTTCAAGCAAATTAACCACTATGCTAGGAGCAATTAAAAATCATCGTGATACACGAGGATTGGGCTATAAGGGAATAGATGCTCCAAGTATTATCAAAGAGGTAAAATTTGTCAAGGCTAGTGATTATTCTCAACAAAAGGTTTCCACTGATGGCAAAAGTGAAATACCTTCACCGGCATTTAAGGTTCAAAAGAGCAAAGTATGTCAACCTCCAAAACCAGCACACATGAATCCGGATAAGAACGTTCCTTATATTTGTCATTATTGTGGAAACAAAGGTCACCTGGAAAGGAGATGTCGTTTTCGTATAAGGAATGAAAAACTTCATGATATTCTTGTTTGGGAGTTAAAAGAAGTTATTAAACCGGGATCATATGTTAAGGCTAATACTCTTGACATTACGGGTAGTAAACGTCCAACCTTTAGGCAAAGGATTCAGTGCTGTGATAATCCTAGATTTGCCTATAAGCGTCATACGAAGCCTTTTCACAATCGTAATGGTTATCCAAAGGATAACTTCGTAAAGACGAAGACAAGATCTGATGCTCCTAATTGGAGAAAGACTAACTTGCAAAAGAATAGTCAATCCAATTCTCTTCCGGAAAATCTTGAAGAGAGTAATGGGAAGAAGGTTTCGGTCGTTCCTAAACGTACTCAAAAGTGGATACCGAAGAAAGACAATGATGTTTTGAGTGTGAAAATGAATGATCTTCCAGAAAACTCCATGACTATGGAAAAGGAAGTATCCATGATGTTGGAACTTAACAAGTTTTTTTGAAAAATGGAATTGGATGTGAAAGGTTCTGAAAGTGATCTCTTTCATGATAATCCAAATGTCACTTGTGGTGAGCAAGACTTTGTTCACCCCAACGCAACTTGATTGTGTTGGAAGTGCATCCTCATCAAGGAATGCACTGCTTTGTATATGGTGAGGGAAGCACAATAATTGGGGAACACAAATTATGTTCGGTAAGGCGGTATAATTCAATTGGATTCATCTAAAAAGGTATGTCTATAAACTTGAGCAAGATTTGTACTTTTATTTGCTTAGAATACTTATAATAATCTTGCTTATTGTTCATTTCTACCTAAATTGACCTGTGTTTAAGGTTCTTAAATGTTTAGGTTTGAAAATAATAATTCAGGATGTTTGGACTACATGGTACACATACCAAGTATGCATAACAACATTCAAAATCAAAATCCAAGGGTTTAAGTTCGCAAACCCGTATGCATACTTGACGTCGATATTCGGTAAACTTTTTTTGGCCGTAACTTCTTCGTCCGAATTCGGATTTACCTAATTCCTTTTGCATTCTCTTCCTTATTTAATTACCTTCAAAATGGATATGAGAATTGTTGAATTTGGATGAGTTAATATCGGTCTTTGTCCTGTCTCTTGTTTTTTAGTGTTTGCTCCGTTTCGTTGCACTTGTTCTATTCTTTTGGACTTGGGAACTGGGATTCTTGGAGAATTCCTATTCTAAGCTATTTTGTGGCTCTTACAAGAGTGATGTTGGTGAATGACAAAGAAGGAAGTTCGAGAATGGGTAGTAGTTCACATTGCTATATATTCTTGAGTGTTCACAATCATCTCATGTGAACTATGGTGCATAGTCGTCATTGACTTTGTATGTTCTTCTTTGTTAAGGAAATATTTTTATACGCTTTTGGTAACCACTCTTGGTATAAATACGTGCGAAAAAGATTGATTCTACCTTCTAAGGGCAAAGATTGTTATTGCAGTATTAATCTTTATGATTTTGTGATATTGCAATTTGATTATGGGATATGTATTGTTTGCGTCCATGAACTTGAAGGTCCCATATGATGTCAAAAGTAAAGTCGTTCATGAATTGGTATTCGTATTGATGAAAGGACGAATGGACTTTTGACAAATACAAAAGTTATGCCTATGCAGTCATGTATTTGATGGAAAATAGGATAAAATCTTTTGTGTGACAAGGATAAAGTCTATTATGTCGTTATGATAGAAAATAGAATAGATCCTTGTATGTTATCCACGGTATTGATCTTCATTGATACATTTTATTATGTTTTACCGTGAAGGCTCCATTGTGTGTCTTATGTTGAGCACCTTACAACTAAGTCGATTTACCTTGGCTTTGTTGGTTGTTCCATAAGATGCTATATGTCGAGCTTTAGGAACTAAATTAATCAACTAGTTCGGTTATTTAGTTAGTACTCCATAAGTTTTCTTTCTTATGTTGAGTGCATGTACGGTTAAGGTTGTCATATTCTATGATGAACTTAGTCGGGGTTCCATAAGTTCTCTTATGTTGAGCCCAAAATAATTAAATTCATTACTTCGGTGATTAGTTTGGTTATTTGTATTCCAATTAGATTAATTATAAGTTCTCTTATAATTAATCTAGTTGAGTTTTCATATATTCCACAAGTTCTTATGTTGAGTATATGAAAGGCTACACTATCATGTTCTTTGGTTAATGTAGTCATAAATTCCGTAAGGTTTTCCTTATGTTGAGTATTTGAACGGTTAAGTTAGTCATCTCCGTGTGATTGACTTAGTCGTATCTCCGTGAGTTTACTTATGTTGAGCACTTTCAATTAAATTGATCACTTTTGTGGTTTGATTTAGTTGTGTATTCCAATTGAATTAATCATGGGTTTACTTGTGATTAATTTGGTTGAGCTTTGGATATAGAAAATCATTCCTATGGTTTTTGGTGTCCAATAAAAAATCCTTCTTTTCTTTCAAAATTAAGATCGCTCTTGTTGTTCTCTCGGGAATGACATCAAATGGGGGAGAGTTATTTTGAACTTGTGCTTAATGGTAATATCTTGCGGGGAGTGCGGTTGTGGAATTTTATAGGGGTTATCTTGTATCTTAAAACTTCCCTATGAATGTTGTTAGCTTCGGCTATTAGATTGCATCTAAATTAAGTTGGTATGTATTTTTCTTTTGGTCATGAAATGTCTCTTGTGGAAATTTCATTATGATCTCATTCTTGTACCTTTGCCAATTTATTGACAAAAAGGGAGAGAAATATTGTAGTTCACACTACAAATACATATGGTTTCCGGATCATTGTGTAAGGGGGAGTGGTTTCCATGATCCAGATGGAGTATTGACTAAGGGGGAGTGATACATATCACCGTAGTATTATTGTTAAAGTCGTGATACAATTGGACTTTGATGTTATATAATAATACTATGACATTGTATAATAATGATCGAGAATATCGATTTCTCTCATTGTTATAGCTACGGATCTTCAACAACGATGGTGCTAAACTTACAACCTTTGGGATCATTAGAGTACTTGGAAGGACGAAGATTTCAAGGAACGTTGAAGATTAGACTATGAAATAGGAGCCACTAAAGTTTATCTTTTTTGTATTCCATATGTATTAATAGTTTTGTCACTAAAATTGACAAAGGGGGAGATTGTTAGAGCGTAGCTCGGTCAACCTCGCATGCGTTGCTATCTCAAGCATGTTTGTCAATGTTAGTGACCAAACCTATAAGTCTTGATTTCTAGCCTACATAGCTAAGTCTCGGACTAGGACAGAAAAGTATAGTTGAGCTCAAGGACTTCATGGCGATTCATTATACAACGACGAAGATCTATACAAGGAACCGTGGAACTTCATCAACAAAAAGGTATGTGGAGACTTGAACTTATCTATCACTCAAAAGTCTATCTCTTCTATCTCCTACTTCTTATGAGACAAAAGTCGTATGCTATATAGACTAGATCATACACATTTGACATTTCGAGCTGAGCATTCATTGCTTATCTTGTATCTCGAAATCGTGTGTTGGTAAAGCGTTTCGCTTTGATCAAGTTTGTCTTCACCTAGTGACGAAAGTCATGAAAAGTTTCAATCACTTTGAGAATTGCTCTGACGTGAATTGGTCTGTGAATAACGGCTACATAGCGTCCTTTGAGAATGTCTCAATGATTGAAATGAGAGTTTAGATTACATAACCATGTATTCCTTGAACCGAAGTTTTTGAACTTTGTTGATCAAGAGAAATCGGGAGGATTGTGGAATTGGCTTGCCAAGTCCGTGAACCTAGTTCGCAGACTCAGTTCACGAACTGTCGGAAGTTCTCGACCGAGAATTTTTGCTGGGATTTTCCAAAACTCGTTTGTGTGCTAAGTCCGCGAACTCAGTCCGCAAACCCAGTCCGCGAACTGGCGGAAGTTCTATTTCCGAGAATTTCTGCTGAGTTTGAGAAACTCAACCGATTAACTTAAGTCCGCGAACTTGTTTGTAAACTTAAGAGGTTATGATCTAAAGATGTGCTCTGAACATGAAACATTAAATTACTAAGGAATGCTTTATGCAAACCGTGGCTATAATGTTCATGATCCGATTCAATCGAATCGAATCATCTTTGTTTCAATTGTGTCTTGTGTAGTTACATAAGATCTCATAGCAATTGAACAACTCTGTAAGTAGTTCATTTGAGTCAATTGAACTAGTTATGGTGAAGAAGAACAAGGTTAATATGAAATGCTCATATGGTTAACCTTTTGGGTTACTATGTTGAACCAACATACACGTACACATTTGGGCATGGTTTTCACGAACCCAGTAAACGTATACCCAAGTGTATGTGACAAGCTAAGTTTTCGATCTAACGGTTGAGAAATATTAGCTTGATTCTAAATCAGGTTTTCATCTAACGGTGAATAAGGATTGCTTTGGAACTAAGGAAAAACCTTGATTTGAAGGCTATATAAAGGAGACATCTAGCATTGTGCAAAACTAATCCCCACACGTCTGTGTGCTACTAGTGCGCCCACTAGAGTCGATCTCCATTAACCTTTGATTTTCTTCTCAAAAATCAGGTTAACGACTTAAAGACTTCATTGGGATTGTGAAGCCAGACCGATACTACTTTATCGTAGTTGTGTGATCTGATCTTGCATCTTCTATCAAACGAGTACAATCGATTGATTGGATTGAGATCGTGAGAGTTCTCCGATAGGCAAGATAAAGAAGTCACAAACATCTTCGTCTCACTGTTTGTGATTCCTCGACAATCCGCTTGTGTAGTCAGGAAGGATTGTAGAGAGGTGATTGATTAATCTAGGTTGTTCTTCGGGAATATAAGACCGGATTATCAATTGGTTCTTGTTCACCTTGATTTTATATGTAAAGACGGAACAAAACCTAGGGTTTATCTGTGGGAGACAGATTTATCCTTTTATAGACTTTTCTGTGTGAGACAGATTTGTTTATTATCAAGTCTGTGATTTTGGGTTACAACAACTCTTGGTTGTGGGTAAGATCAGCTAAGCGAATCAAGTGCGCAGTATCCTGCTGGGATCAGAGACGTAGGAATACAACTGTACCTTGGATCGACGGGAGACTGATTGGGGTTCAACTATAGTCCTGTCTGAAGTTAGTTTGCAGTATGATAGTGTTTGTAGCGGCTTAATACAGTGTGTATTCAATCTGGACTAGGTCCCGGGGTTTTTCTGCATTTGCGGTTTCCTCGTTAACAAAATTTCTGGTGTATGTGTTATTTCTATTCCGCATTATATTTTATATAATTGAAATAATACAGGTTGTGCGTTCGTGATCATCAACTTCTCTAATCCAACCTTTGATTGTTGATTGTAGTTGATTGATCCTTGGACATTGGTCTTTGGTACCGTACAAGTTATCTCTCTTTGATATAGACTCGCAGATTTCCATTTGCTTGAGTAAAGATCAAATCGAGAGATTGAGATAATAACTCCTTGAGATACTTTCTATCTAGATTGAGTCTGACTGTCTAGTTGATTCTCTAGCAAAGTGTTTCGGAGTTAGTCCATACAGATTGCTAATCGAAATATTGGGTGGTGTTGTTAGACCCCGGCTTTTTCACTTAACACTCACTACTGTGTTGCAAGGCATACTGCCTCAACACATCTTTTCTCTTAGTGTTGAGACGTGAAAATTCCTCAACACTCACCATTGTGTTGCCAGGCGTACTGCCTCAACACGTTTTCCTCTTTGTGTTGAGACGTGCAAATTCCTCAACATTCACCATTGCGTTGCCAGGCATGCTGCTTTAACACATCCTTCCTCTTAGTGTTGAGACGTACAAATTCCTCAACACTCAATATTGTGTTGCCAGACATACTTCCTCAACACATCTTTCCTCTTAGTGTTGAGACGTGCAAATTCCTCAATACTAAACATTGTGTTGCCAGGCGTACTGCCTCAACACGTTTTCCTCTTAGTGTTGAGACGTGCAAATTCCTCAACAGTCACCATTGTGTTGCCAGGCATGCTGCTTCAACACATATCTCCTCTTAGTGTTGAGATGTGCAAATTCCTCAACACTCACCATTGTGTTGTCAGACATGCTGCTTCAACACATCTCTCCTCGTAGTGTTGAGACGTGCAAATTCCTCAACACTCACCATTTTGTTGCCAGGCGTACTGCTTCAACACATCCTTCCTCTTAGTGTTGAGACGTGCAAATTACTCAACACTTACTACTGTGTTGCCAGGTGTACTTCCTCAACAGATCTTTCCTCTTAGGGTTGAGACGTGCAAATTCCTCAACACTCACCATTGTTTTGCAAGGCGTACTGCCTCAACACGTTTTCCTCTTAGTGTTGAGACGTGCAAATTACTCAACACTCACCATTGTGTTGCCAGGCATGCTGCTTCAAGACATCTCTCCTCTTAGTGCTGAAACGTGCGAATTCCCCATCACTCACTATTGTGTTGCCAGGCATGATGCTTCAACACATGCATCCTTCCTCTTAGTGTTGAGACGTTCAAATTCCTCAACACTCACTACTGTGTTGCCAGGCATACTGCCTCAACACAACCTCCTCTTAGTGTTGAGTCGTGCAAATTCCTCAACACTCACTACTGTGTTTCCAGGCATACTGCCTCAACACACCCTCCTCTTAGTGTTGAGACGTGCAAATTCCTCAACACTCACTACTGTGTTGCCAGGCATACTGCCTCAACACACCCTCCTCTTAGTGTTGTGCCACGCGCAGTATATCAAACCCTGTTGGTCGAAATTGAACCTAGGAAAACTAGGCAATTGATCCGCCATGGATTGGTAGGTGCAAAAAGACAAATTCAAAAGATATAGTTGATGGAAATATAGTTACTTCACAGAGAGATATAGCTGCAAATCTTGTGACATATTTTGAAGACAAATTCAAATTTCGGAATGTGGAAATGAATCAACAATTCTTGGATGTAATTCCAAAAGTAGTACATGTTGAAGATAATAAAATGCTTGAATCAACTCCTTCTGATGAAGAAATTAAAAAAGATGTTTTTGATCTCAATCCAGAAAGTGCACAAGGACCAGATGGATTTGCAGGATGGATATACATATTTGCTTGGGAAATCATTGGTAATGACCTCACAAATGCAATACAATACTGCTAGAGGATAGGTTTTATTCCTGATGGTCTTAATGTTAACTTCCTCAAGCTGATTCTTAAGAGGTTTGAGGCAGGGTGATCCCCTTTCTCCACTTCTTTTTGTTTTGGCAGAAGGTGCTCTTAGTAGGAATATTAGAAGGAAGATACAAGAAGGAGCTATAAAGGAAATGGTGAATAGGAATGGTATTAAACCATCTCATATACTCTTTGCTGATAATTTTTTTCTTTTTTGTAATGGGGATATGAGGAATGTTAAAAAGCTTATGGAAATCCTTAAACACTACCAAAATGCTTCAGGACGAATGATCAGTATGGAAAAAGTAAGTGTTTTATAGGTGGTACAAGTTAAAGTAGGAAAAATCAAATCTCAGCAGAATGTGGAATCCCTTTGGCTGAATTTCCAGATAAATATTTGGGAGTTAAACTGTTCTCTGGTGGATTTAAGTCATTTCATGTGTGGAATGGTGTTGAGATGATGCAGGACAGGCTAGCAGTGTGGAAAGGAGAGTTGCTATCTTTTCAGGAAAGACTCATACTAGTAAAATTTGTCTTGAATAGTCTACCCATCTACAATATGTCTGTGTGTAGATGGCCATAGAGAGTAATAAATGAATGTGAGATGATTATCAGAAACTTCTTGTGGACTGGCGACACAGCACAAAGGAAACATGTAACTTTAAATTGCAATAAAGTTTTCTCTCCATTAAATGAGGGTGAACTAGGAATAAGAAGATTGGAGGTTGTCAATAAAGCTCTCATAATAAAGCTATTTTGGAAGATTCAACATGGGACTGATGAAATGGCTAAATATTTTCAAGCAAAGTTCCAGAATAAAAATGGGGAATGGATTTCATACTATAAGAAATCATCTATATGGCAAGGAATAAAATGGGTGATAACAGATGTACATGAAGAGACAAGGTGTCTAGTTGGAAATGGTGAAACTATATCTATGTGGAAAGATAAATGGGTACAAGATAAATCATTAGAAGAAAATTTCCAAGATCATTTCTTTATTCAACAGTTCCAAAACATGAAGGTGGAAGATCTTATAGTAGAAGGGGAATGGGTAATACCAAGTAAAATGACGGAGATGCTTGAAATAAATGAACTGCCTGTTATAGCTGGAGGGGAAGATAAAAGAATTTGGTCATACACAATTTCAGGTGAATTTACTGTGGCATCTGCTGTAGAAGCAATAAGAGAGAAGTTTCTAAAGCTGCAATGGACAACTCGGGTATGGCACCCATCTGTTCATCCTTATGTTTCAAGTAACATATGGAAATTAGCTAGAAGTATATGTGCCACAAATGAAAATCTCAAAAAAAAAAAAGAAAAGTTCAATTGGCTTCTAGATGTTGTTTCTGTAAAAAAAGAAGAAGAAAATAAAGAACATATCCTATGGTTTTGTAACTTCAGTGAAATTATTTGGAAATGGTTAGGAAATATGTTTAATTTCATCAATCCTAGATCATTTGAGGAGATGTTGAAGATGGAAAAAAACAAAAGTCCTGCCATCGAGGAAATTTGGAGAGTTGCATCTTTCATTACAATGAGAGAATTATGGTTTACAAGAAATAAATGTATACATGAAGAAGAAAGTCTCTCTCTAGAGTTAATAAAGAAAAAGATACTGAAGTTTACAAAGGAATGTGAAGTGAGGATGAAAGAACCAATGTGGAATTGCTATTATGATTTACAAGTGTTAAAATTTTTTGAGCTTAAATGTAGAACAGTGAAAGGTACTAGAGTTAAAGAAGTTTTCTTTCAACTTCCCCCTCCAAATAAGATTTTGCCGTGTTGTGATGGTGCATCAAAAAGGAACCCTGGCTTTTTAGGCTATGGATTCATTGGCAGATCAAGCTCGGGTGAATACTTAATTGTTGTTTCAAATGGTTTGGGAGTTTCAACTAATTTTTATGTAAAAATATTAGCAGTATTGAATGTAGGAGAATGGGCAGTAAGTAAGGGTCACAAGGAAGTCTGGTTCAGAACAGATGCATCAGCAGCAATCTTAGCTTTTCAGGGGGAAAAAAAATTCCATGGTTTGCTATAAAAAGATGGGAGAAAATTTGTGCAAACCTTACATCATGGTGCTTCATACATAGCTACAGGGAGGTGAAAGAAGAACTTTTGTATCAAGACCTGAATTCTTAACTTCAATTGAGTGTCCCAACAAGCCATATTACAGATTTTTTTGAAAAAGTTAGATGTAATTGTTAAATAGGCTCTGGTATTTTGTTTAGTTCCTTACGTTAAATCTCTTTTTTTGTTCCTTGAGTCAAAACTTTTGTAATATCTTTTGTTATTAATATAATTCTTTGTTTAGCAAAAAAAGATTAGTAGGTGCAAAGTCCTACCCAAAATCAGAAAATAAGGAATAAAAGAGGAGCCACGGAAAATAGGAGCAGCAACAAAGGGAGGCGTGTCCGTGTCACAAGCCATCCGGCGCCACCTGCAGATGGTCACGCCCCCATGCTCTTGCCGGCCCTCCTATTTCCCATCGACCAATCAGGTCACTCTAAATACGCCACATGCACATAAGATGTGGTCGGACCCATACTTGCCGTCCCTCTTTCCTACAGAGGTGTGGCCACGCCTTATGTTTATCCGACCCCTTTTCTTGACCAATCAGGTCGCTTTAAACCTTCAACATGCATTAAAGGCAAAACGCACCCTGCCATGCCGACATTCTAATTTGCATGCCAAACGCGCCCTACTTCCACCATGCTAATGGCATGCCAAACGTGTCATTTCGCGCCAACATACTAATGGCATGTCAAACATGCATGCCAACGTGCCATAATAAGCGCGACTACGTGCTAACCCACTTTCTGTTCGTGGCCAACGCCATAACGGACTCTAGTTAGGGTTTTATGATCGAAACACGAATTTTGCTTCAGTGGCATTAGTCGAAACTCTAATTTCTGGTCGTGGCCCAAAGTACGACACTTTGGCCCCAAAACATGTCACGAGCCATGCGGGACCCCATGAAACCCTAAAAATGGCGCCATGCTATATCCACTCATAGCTTCCCTTGCTCATATGGCCGTCCCCACGTTATGGCCCTACCGTAATTCCTTTGGCGTGTCCATGGCGCCGTTTGCACAAAAAACATCACCGTGCCGCGGCCACATGCCACACGCGCCAATTAGGGTTTCGGTATGCCAAACCCTAATATAGGAAAAGTTGCTACACCAACCAAGCTAAGTAATGCTACCTAGGGCATTAACTTTGGCCACGACACCAAATCTTATCCTTGGCCATGCCGCCAAGCCCTAACTTTGGCCACGACGCCAAATCTTAGCCTTGGCCATGCCGCCAAGCCCTAACTTTGGCCACAACGCCAAATTCTAGCCTTGGCCATGCCGGCAATCCTTAACTTTGGCCATGACGCCAAATCTTAGCCTTGGCCATGCCGCCAAGCCCTAACTTTGGCCACAACGCTAAATCCTAGCTTTAGCTATGCCACCATGCCACATGTGCGGCTATGCCACTATACTACTAACAGGTGCCAACGGGATGTGGCCATAATCAACGGCCACCCTCTCTCCTGAATTACAATCTCAGCCGTCCAAATTCGCCACAGAATTGATCGGCTATGGTAAGTCTTAGGCGACCAACCAAGACTAACCTAACAACATCACACGCTATTATCTTGCGACAAGTCTCCTGACTTTGACTTACCACACATGGATATATGCTACTTAGTTAGCATAAAATTAATCAGAATAGCTAGGTCTTGCATACAAGATCCACTCAGCAGTCTGCTACACGTTTTCCACGAAAATACTCGAGACATCAAACATGTCACAAACTGGGGGATGCTCATCAGGGTATTGGTCTGGCGGTTTACAGCGTGCGGCGGGCAACACGCCCAATATAAGAAAGTGTCAGGAAAGTGGGCAGTTAGTGGCGGCAAGGAGTAGTGGGTATAAACTAACCCGTTTCCTTCATATTGGGGACGTGGTTTCTAGCATTTACACGTTACCCCACTTCTCCGTCCCTCAAATACTCCTACTTCCTACGAGATCAGGGTGCGTTTAATTATGACTTGTATAAATACGTTTTACCTATTTCAACCAAACAACACGATTTTGGTTAACAACAACACAAGTATTCAGAAAAACACCAAAGAACTGATAGCTTACATTCCTCAAGCTAGTTCTATATTCTGATACAAGTCATAAAATAGCCACACCTTCAGAATTAACCATTCTGGTCTCAGCACCTTCTCTGCTTCCCTTCCTAAGAACAACCCTTCTCCTTCACTTTGTGACCGAAGCAAGACTGGAATGGCCATTTCTTGGTTTAGTCCAGGATTGTACAGATTGATCTCTCGAATCTAAAGTACTCCCGTGCAGTGCATTTGTTTAGGTCTAAATTCGTTTCTCAACAACACACCCAAATTTACCAAAACCGGCAGAAACAGTTTTTACCCATAAACAGAATGATCACTTGAAAATTACTTATAAGCTAATAGTTTGTGTGAGACAGCTATTGTCGTCTTCTATGGATGTTTCAATGATTGAAATGGGAGTTTAGAACAAAAACCTTTGTCTGTATACAACACAGTGTGCGTACCTAGTATGGAAACTGTTTTGGTATAATTCAGGTCCGGGAACCCTGTTTGCATACCTAGTATGCGAACGGTTTTAACTGTTAAAGTCCGGGAACCTTGTTTGCATACTAGTATGCGAACGGTTCTACCTGAGTTAGGTCCGGGACTGCCGTTTGCATACCCCGTTTGCAAACGGCTGGACAAGACTAAAGTTCGTAGCTATAGTTTGCGTACCTGTTTGCAAACTTAGTGGTTTAAGTTCTAGAATCGGTCAAGTATGTTTTTTATACTCATGAACAAATACATTTATGGATTAAGGAATGCAATCTTTGCAAACCATGGTTTAATGTTCATGAATTGATTCTTACGAATCAATCCGATTTTGATTCAATTGGTTCATGTATATTTCTATGAGATAGTGAACAATTGAACAACTTTATGTGGAAAACAATTAGATTCATTTGATTATCTTTCATGATTGATTGATCATCATAGTTGATCTAGAAGTGTTGGATGAATGTGGTTAAGACAAAAGTGTTCATATGGCTAACTTTTGTTAACTGTTATTGAGCCAACTCAATATACACGTTTAGGTACGGTTACCCATATCTAAATGAAGGTATATTTCGTTTGTGTGTAACAAGCTAAGACCATCTAACGGTGAAGAGATATTTCTTTGGTTCTAAGCAGACTTAGCTTGAATCTTAAATCAGGTTTTCATCTAACAGTGAATATTGAATGCTTTGTTACTAAGCTATCTTAGCTTTGATTGAAAGCAAACGCTGATTTGAAAGACTATATAAGGGAGAACTCAAGCAACTGGAAAACCTAATCGTGACACTTTCCTATGTCCTAGTTGCGACTAGAGTCGATTCTCCTTTAACCTAGGTTTTTCCAAAAACATTATAGGTTAACGACTTGAAGACTCCTCTTAGTGTTGAGACGTGCAAATTCCTCAATACTCACTACTGTGTTGCCAGGCATACTTCCTCAACACACCCTCCTCTTAGTGTTGGGACATGCAAATTCCTCAACACTCACTATTGTGTTGTCAGGCATACTGCCTCAACATATCCTCTCCTTAGTGTTGAGACGAAGCAATTCCTCAACACCCACTATTGTGTTTTCAGGCATCACTGCCTCAACACACCTTCATCTTACTGTTGAGACGCGCAATCTCCTCAACGCTCACTCGTGTTGTTGTCAGGTGTCACTATCTCAACACATCATAGTGCTAACGGCTTTACCACCTCAACAGTCATCTTTCTATTCAAGGATCAACTTCTTTAACACTCATCAGTCGAGGCTCCACTACTTAAATACATCATTTTAGTGTTCTCGGCATCAACGTACCAGAAGGGTGATTGCTACTTGCCTCGACGTTTCATTAAAAATATTCTGCTCAAAGGCGAAGCCGGCCTCTCTCTACTGGTAACGTCTGTTTACTCTTCTCATGAATTTTATTTCCGTCTGTCACCATCTATTGCTTACCCTGCAACAATTTCATTGTTACGTGCTAAGCAGGGGACTTAATGTTGTTGGTGGCTTTCAGTTCAGGGTCAAAATCGTAAAAACCTGCATTTAATGTGCCGTCATTCTGCAAAAAGGACGAGCCATGTAAAAGTGATGAATGTCTAACCTTGTCACTTGCGCATTTATTGAGAAATTCAATATATTTACATGAAATTTATCCAGAATGGTGCATGTAGCAAAAATCCCAGATATTCTGTAAATTTCGACACCTTGCATGTACTATTCATTAATATAAGGCTCATTGAATACTTTCGGTGCTATGTTCCCCGGCTGAACCCTTAATATTGATATGACATGATAATCAATGTTCACTCGCAAGCTGAGTAGCATGAATTTCCCGAAGTATCAAGGTTAAGGTTTGCATAAAAGTACTCAATCGGAAAGCATACTGCTCTCTGGCAATAAATTCGAAGAACTCTGTGTCAACATACATAGTTCAATAAATTTTGTGATAACTCACGAAAATCAAATCTCAGCCTAATTAATTTTAGGGTTTTGTGCCACGCGCAGTATATCAGACCCTGTTGGTCGAAATTGAACCTAGGAAAACTAGGCAATTGATCCGCCATGGATTGGTAGGTGCAAAAAGACAAATTCAAAAGATATAGCTGATGGAAATATAGTTACTTCACAGAGAGATATAGCTGCAAATCTTGTGACATATTTTGAAGACAAATTCAAGTTTCAGAATATTGAAATGAATCAACAATTCTTGGATGTAATTCCAAAAGTAGTACATGTTGAAGATAATAAAATGCTTGAATCAACTCCTTCTGATGAAGAAATTAAAAAAGATGTTTTTGATCTCAATCCAGAAAGTGCACAAGGACCAGATGGATTTGCAGGGTGGATATACAGATTTTCTTGGGAAATCATTGGTAATGACCTCACAAATGCAATGCAATACTGCTGGAGGAAAAGTTTTAATTCCTGATGGTCTTAATGTTAACTTCCTCAAGCTGATTCCAAAGAAGTTTGAGGCAGGGTGATCCCCTTTCTCCACTTCTTTTTGTTTTGGCAGAAGATGCTCTTAGTAGGAATATTACAAGGAAGATACAAGAAGGAGCTCTAAAGGAAATGGTTAATAGGAATGGTATTAAACCATCTCATATACTCTTTGCTGATGATGTTTTTCTTTTTTGTAATGGGGATATGAGGGATGTTAAAAAGCTTATGGAAATCCTTAAAGACTACCAAAATGCTTCAGGACAAATGATCAGTATGGAAAAAAGTAAGTGTTTTATTGGTGGTACAAGTTAAAGTAGGAAAAATCAAATCTCAGCAGAATGTGGAATCCCTTTGGCTGAATTTCCAGATAAATATTTGGGAGTTCAACTGTTCTCTGGTGGATTTAAGTCATTTCATGTGTGGAATGGTGTTGAGATGATGCAGGACAGGCTAGCAGTGTGGAAAGGAGAGTTGCTATCTTTTCAGGAAAGACTCATACTAGTAAAATTTGTCTTGAATAGTCTACCCATCTACAATATGTCTGTGTGTAGATGGCCATAGAGAGTAATAAATGAATGTGAGATGATTATCAGAAACTTCTTGTGGACTGGCGACACAGCACAAAGGAAACATGTAACTTTAAATTGCAATAAAGTTTTCTCTCCATTAAATGAGGGTGAACTAGGAATAAGAAGATTGGAGGTTGTCAATAAAGCTCTCATAATGAATACTTAATTGTTGTTTCAAGTAGTTTGGGAGTTTCAACTAATTTTTATGCAAAAATATTAGCAGTATTGAATGTAGGAGAATGGGCAGTAAGTAAGGGTTACAAAGAAGTCTGGTTCAGAACAGATTCATCAGCAACATGTATATTTCTATGAGGTAGTGAACAATTGAACAACTTTATGTGGAAAACAATTAGATTCATTTGATTATCTTTCATGATTGATTGATCATCATAGTTGATCTAGAAGTGTTAGATGAATGTGTTTAAGACAAAAGTGTTCATATGGCTAACTTTCGTTAACTGTTATTGAGCCAACTCAATATACACGTTTAGGTACGGTTACCCATATCTAAATGAAGGTATATTTCGTTTGTGTGTAACAAGCTAAGACCATCTAACGGTGAAGAGATATTTCTTTGGTTCTAAGCAGACTTAGCTTGAATCTTAAATCAGGTTTTCATCTAACAGTGAATATTGAATGCTTTGTTACTAAGCTATCTTAGCTTTGATTGAAAGCAAATGCTGATTTGAAAGACTATATAAGGGAGAACTCTAGTAACTGGAAAACCTAATCGCGACACTTTCCTATGTTCTAGTTGCGACTAGAGTCGATTCTCCTTTAACCTAGGTTTTTCCAAAAGCATTATAGGTTAACGACTTGAAGACTTCATTTGGGATTCGTGAAGCCAGACCAAAGTATTTTCTCTGTAGTTGCGTGTTCTGATCTTACTTGTTCTATCGTATTGAGTATTATCTTCTCTAAGATTTGCTTGAGATATATCTCGATAGGTAAGATATAAAAAGTAATCACAAATCTCCTCGTCTCATTCTTTGTGATTCCACAATAACTTCTTATACTACCATATAGTTAAGTTATTGTGAGGTGATTGATATTTCTAGGCTGCTCTTCGGGAATATAAGACCGGATTATCAATTGGTTCCTGTTCACCTTGATTTATCAAAATATGGAATAAAAACTTCATAGGTACTTCTGTGGGAAACAGATTTATCTATAAGAATAGACTTATCTGTGGGAGACAAATTTGTTTATAAGTCTTCGACTTTGGGTCGTACCAACTCTTAGTTGTGGGTGAGATCAACTAAGGGAATCAAGTGCGCATAATCCAGCGTGGTTCTAGAGGCGTATGGAACGCGACTATACCTTAATCAGTGTGAGACTTGGTTAGGGCTCAACTATATTCTAGTCCGAAGTTAACTTGTAGTAGGCTTGTGTCTGTAGCGGCTTAATACAGTGTGGTGTTCAAATTTGTACTAGGTCCCGGGTTTTTTCTGCATTTGCGGTTCCTCGTTAACATAACTTCTGGTATCTGTGTGATTTCTTTTCCGCATTATATTTTTATATAATTGAAATATCACAGGTTGTCCGTAGTTCAATCAATTAGTAAATCCGACCTTGATTGTTGGATAGGAATTGATTGGCACTTGGGCATTGGTCTTTGGTACCGTCCAAGTTATTTCTCATATCAGTCTGGCTCACAGATTTCTACTTGTTCGATTACAGATTGTATTGAGAAATTGAGATATAACTCTTTGATATCTTTCTTGGTTGAGCTTGCTTTATAAGCTGGTGCTTTCGGAATTATATTGGAGTTAGTCCATACAGATTGATGAACGAATTATTGGGTGTGGTTGTTATATGTAGAGATCCTCAAGCACGTTAACACTATTTGACCAGTCAAGAGACGACTTAGCCGCTAATGACTCGATTAACCAAATATTAATTTTTATTAGAGTAGAGTAATCCAACACTAATCTAGAATAAATGTCGAAAAGTTTTGCGAAATGGACTACTCGAACGTGTCATGCGGATACTAGACGAAGATGATATCATCAGATTTGTGTGAAGGGCAAAATAATCTTTTCACAACAAAGACTATTAGGGCAGTCAATAATTCTTCTCGGGGCACCGGGTGGCTGCCCACATCCAATCTGTTGGATGTCCTAGTAATTCTCTTTGGTCTTATCTAACCAAAGCGATAAGATAAGTTTATTATCTTCTTTCCTCTTCTTCTGTTTGAACTCTGCCGAATTTTATGAGCTTTTTGTGAAAGTTATCGAAGTAAATCAGATATTGAAGTTGTATAAACGATGATAAAGATGGCATGGGTGAAATTTATGAAGAAGAACACTTAGGTATTGTTATAAATTCGTGATGAATTTAGGAAGATCAAAATTAGGGTTTGGATATGAAATTGAGAGGTGAATTGAGTTGTACTTAGATGAATATCAAAATGGGTGATGTCTAATTGAAGTTGTAGAGTTGTTTGATAATTGAATCAATATTTACGGTTTCTGGAAGAACTCAAAGAAGAATTAAAAGATGCAGATGTTTAGGAAAGGCGATTTGAGATGGGTATTTATTAATTGAGTGAATTAGGGTCAAGGATGAAGAGTAATTTGATATTAAAGAAGATTAGGGTTTCTGTTCTTCCCCAAAATAAAAATTATGGTTTTCTGCGATTCAATGGTGATGGTGAAGATTGTCGAGTGTTAGTTAAACAGAATTGATGGGTTATTGGCGGTTTTGAGATGAATTACTGAAACGAGTTAAAGCAGAGAAGAATCTGATCCAACTGTTAGAATCTGTGGTTTATGTGAAACTGATTTGAGGTAATTATTTATTCCCAGTAAACTCAACTTAGTTATTCAGTTCATTGTTGAGTCTGTGAAGTTATTGTTGAATTGAGATTTGAAGTGATATAATTGAAGATTTAGTTGTAGCGTAGCTATATCTAGAATTCAGAGAATTGGTGTTTAGTGTTATGGCAGGTGGTGATGCAACTGTTGGTTATGAAATTATAGAGGTATTTGTGATGTTGTTGTGGGTGCAAGTGAAATAAGAAGGAGATGAGATGAATCTGAACTTAAGTTAAATGCCAAGAAGTGTTGTTTAGAAATGGAATTGCAGGTAGTAGTGGTTTTGTAAGTTACAGAGATATGAAGGTAGGTGATGTAATTGATAAGGATGATGGCTCTGTGGTGTTGGAAGAAGATGTAGTCTGATTAGAAGAATAGGTTTGGATGAATGTGTGTAGTTGAAGTGTTTAAGCTGCAATGTTAGAAGAGGGTTAAATAATTGTGCAAGAATGGGCAAGAGATGAAATGGAAATTGCACTGATGGCGGCTTAAATTGAATTGAATTGAAGTTGTAGGACATGATTGGGTTGCTGAGATGTAATGGAGAATGATGTTGTGAATTTGGCTGTGACTGTGGTGAGGATGTTGGTAGTAATAGTTGTGTGGCTAGTGATGGTCATTGTAGGATTATAGATAGTGGCTCAGTGGAGGCTTGCAACTGCTGTTGCAGGTAAGCTAATTAAGTTTGTATCTTTGGATAATTCTGAAGTGTATTTGAAATGAATGAACTATTGAAATGATGAAAGTTATAGTTATAGTTTTGTAGAGTTCAAGTGATAGATGGATTTGTGTTGAACTAAGTAATGAAGGAGACGATGCTATGATGCATCATTCTAGTATGGCTTGAGCATTAGTTTCTGGCTTGTCTGGTGTTATACCATGATGGTGCAACATGACCATTTGACTTGTGTAGCAGCCTTAGCCTAACGTTATTCAGCATAGCTGAATATATTGGACCGATTCACTATAATATGTTAAACTCACTAATTCATTATCGATCAGTCATCCCAGTCAGTCAGCTGACTGGTCTGACTGAGTCGTTTTGGTTTGACTCAATGGTTTACCAGACTTGACCTTTGACTCGTGGAATGAACCTTAATTTGACTTTTGACATTGACCGTTACATGACCCCTTTGACTGTTAACAACTGTTAGTTGACTCAGATAGATCAGGCCTTGGATTAACGGGCCATATTAGTGGACTTGGGCTTAGGGATAGTTTTCTTATTTTGATGATTTGGACTCTTATGGTCCGAATCATCCTTTGGTTGGTTCCTTCTACAAAGTAACTAGTGTCTAACCCGTGCTACGCACCGGGTGACACGGTTTTGGCCTCCAATTTGTGAGGCGGGGCTTCGCCCTGCACCCGTCCTAAAAGGATCCTAATTAACAACTGATATAACAAAAACAAATCGTAGAGATCGTATTAATTAATGTAAAATAGATTGTCAACTCTAAACAGTACAAAACATATGGAGTGCTTCCCGTCGAAGACGATGTAAATAAGAAAATTCCTTGATATATCTTTCTTCAGAAATCATATACTTGTCGTTAAGAATGTAGCGCCCAACAACTGCTTCACACCCAGTACGTTAGGAGTTGCCCCCATTGTGTTAGGCGGGGCTTTGCCCACACCCGTTTCAGAAGGGTCCTAATTAAAAACTGATATAGCAGACACCGACTCGTAGAGATACTATGTTAAAAAATGAAAACGATAATAATATAAAATAAATTGTCAACTTTGAATAGTGCAAAGCATTATCGAAGATGATGTAAATAAGGAAATTCACTGATGTATCTTTCTTCAGAAATTATTTACTTACGTTAATAATGTAACAGCCACCTCAAAGCTCCATACCGGGTACGTTAGGAATTAGACTCCAATTGGTGAAGCGGAGCTTCGCCCGCAGCCGCCCAGAAGGGCAAAGAATTAACAACCAATGTAACAGATACCAACCGTAAAAATAGTAAATTAAAAAGATCGATAATAATGTAAAATAGATTACCAACTCTAAATAGTGCAAAACGTATGAAGTGTTTCCCATCGAAGATGACATAAATAAAAAAAATCATTGATATATCTTTCTTCAGAAAATATATACTTACATTTAGAACGTAGAGATCAACTCTACTGCTCCTAAAAAACACGCTATTAATGTAAAATTGATTTTCAACTTTAAATATCGCAAAGCATATTAACTATTTCCCGTCGAAGACGATATAATCAAAGAATGCAATGTCCAATCAAAGTGTGAGATAAAAAATAAATAAATAAAAGCACGAAAGAATAACATGTTAGGGTTATGAATAAAACTACTAGTTTTTTACTTCAGTAAAACAGTAGAATGAATATACGGCTTCCCACATAAGTGACTCTGGAACATGAAAATAATGTACTTGCATGTTTTCTGTTCGTTTTAGCTTCAGCATACAAAATCCGGTAGTTATTTTAGTATCCTATCATATGTTAGTCCTTGGATTTGAGAAAGAGTATTCTACACACATTTAATAAAATGCTCGATAATATTTTAGGACTGTAATTATTTATGAGGAATGCAAAACCAACAATATAAGAAAAAAGTATTTTCTGGAAAGATAAACACGACCAAAAGAATTTTAGTGATGTTGTAGTTGAAGATCGCTCTAGATGCACTTGTTAAAGTCTTGAAAGTAAGAGCAAACTTCATTCTCCCAGTTTGACATCAACGACCAAACTTAGAAGGATGTAATACTAAAACAATTGTTCTTAAATAGAGCGCAAAAGTGATACATTCGTGAGTTATAGTGCTCTGAAGTCTACCACTCGTCTCCACTGCCAGCATAAAAATGGAACCCAGGAAGTCTTCCAAGCATGTAGTCCACTGTAAAGACCAACCGGAAATCCATCAACAACAGGCTGCTAAAGAAAATTCCATTCATGGGATATCCCAGCCTTCCTGCATTAACAATCAAGTTACAGTATTGCCAAGCAGATTGCTAGATTTTTTTATTTATTTAAGTAAAGTTGGAGTAGGTGCCTTGGATAAAGAAAATAAAACACTTATGCTCTAATGTCGGAAGGAAAAAGCCCGTAAAGATTTTTTTTTTCTTTCTAACTCGTATTTCGTGGATATATGATCTAGGGAAAGGTTCCACATCTTGAATATTGCCATGGCGCCGGTAGCAAAAATTACCATGACCTCAAAAGGGTTAAAATTCCCTGTTTTACTCGATTTTCCCAATTAATCCCCATCAAAATAAATAAAAAGAAATAACATATCCCAATTCCCATCTGGTTTGAACTGATAAACCTTCCAATTAACAAACTCATAATTTCATGAGAATTCAAACCCTGATTTCTCTTATGTTTTAACTGAGAAACCTCTACCTATAAACCAAGACAAATAAATAATATGAAATCAGTAAAAAAAAAACAGGGGAACTTTTGACTTCAAGCATACTTTTTCTTCTTCTGCAAAAAATAGATCCCAAATTAGTGAATGCACCAAGTAGACAATAACATAAAAGACTTAATCCTCAAAATATAATTAATTTTCAATCAATGGAATAATAGAAAACATAGTTGGAAATTTCTTCAAGACCATATATGCATTACCCGGATGAAAGTTGACAAATGGGAACATAGGGTGATAGTACTGTTTTTTGGTTGAAATAAAGTGTATAACCACATTGGTTTAATAAAAGAAATTGTCAGTTGGGAAAATGAGAGACGATTAAATGCAATCGTCAGATAACCCTGTCTGTTCTTATAGACTGTTATTATAGAGTGTTATGTAGGCATTGTCGTGTGTAATTTTATAATTGTCAAATTGTAGTTCCGTACCATAATTTTCGTTTCGGTACTCAGGTTGCGTATTTGCAACCTGCAATTGTCTAGCTAACACTCGCCTTTGCCAAAACTAAAATAAAATGAAATGTTTGTTTTACGACATGGTGGACGTTTAGACTACATAGCCAATACAAACTATGAGACGCTGAGAAGATAAAGTGGCAACAATATATTTGCGTCAATCGACCCAATATAGCTTGGCAATTGAACAATTGATAACTTGCAAAATGTCATATTCCAAAATCACTCTCTAAATCTAATTATATGAAATAACAAATAAAAGAAAGAAGGAACAAAATGAATTATCTAAATGTCTCAAATTTGCATTGTATATTCATAACAGTTTGGGATAGTTAAAGAGTGACCAATAATTAAAACCCTTTTTTCTCATTGTTAGAGTGATCGAACAACATGAATCATGTGGTGTTAGAGTGATCGAACAACATGAATCATGTGGTGCTTGAATACTTTCAGTGAAGTTAACAGATTTCTCGATACATTAATTATCGTATTTCATCACTTTAATCGTTGTACAAGGTACATTTTAGTTGGTCGGCCATGCATCACTTTAAAGATCAATATGTAGTTGGTCGGCCATGTATTACAAATACAAGAACACCTCAGAAAGAAACATTTTTTTAGGTGCTCATAAGTTTCAGTGGATTGCTGCGCCGCTAAAAATTTCTGCAGGGTTTGATAACTGAAAATAATAAAAACAAAGAAAAAAAATGATAAGAGATTATCTATTGTTTTTACAGGATTTTTCTCACATGAATCATGATAGAATGGTAAAGTTTCATAACAAATCAAATGCAAGTAACGGTGACATTCGATGGATTGCTCTATCTCATCCTTTTCAAAACCTGATATTACTGGGTGAGACAGCCAGTTGTTTGCGTAGCATAACAGATGTAAGCCATAGACATAGCAGTTCGAAGGGGATTAATAATCAATAATTTTACTTGGATACTCACTTGTAATCTTTCCAATGAGCCTTTGCACCCTGCAATTTGAGGAGAGCGACAACGAAGCTAGACGATGCTAACTCTGTTCAACCAATGCTTCATCAATTGCACCAAAAACCCGAACTTTATATGTAATCGAGAACTGTTCCTCAACTATTTTCCAAGCTTTTAGAATTTGTTCTAGTGTTTTAAAAAATTGTGAGACATAGTTTAAGAAAAGGTAACTATAACTAACTTTTTTTCTCCGCCAAGCGGATACTATTACTTTAAATTTCAGTTGTGCACCAATAAAAAAATATAATAAAAATATCAAGAACAAAATCGATAATATTAATCGTCAGCATCACTAAGAAAATCAATAGAAACGCACTGAGAATCGAAATAATACTGATATGATGACCACCAACACCGTTCACTATTTGATATCGCAAAAATACTTGCATAATGATTTTATACCTTAATATTGCTCGAAATACGATAACAACCGTTGATACATGAAAATTATTTCCCCTTAGCAGGGCTAGGGAGCCCCTAAAGAGAAGGCAAACCCAACACAAAACATGAGGACTTGGGGACTAAGGCATGTCCACTAGAAAGTATCCATAAGGTGGAAAGGATAAGGAGGGGATTAACGAAAAAGGAAAAGGTTATATTGGAGAAGGAGTGGCATTAGTGGTAATTTATGAGGTTCAGGACATGTGACATGATGTCATAAAAGGAAGGGCTTTTATTTTATTTTTCCCCAAAGATAAAAGAAGTTACTGAAAAAGTTGAGATAGTAAGGGTGCCTCCCACATTTGAGGACTTTGAGATTTTGCTCCAATTGAAACTAGTTTTTGGAGATCAGGTAAAGAACCTTTCCTAAAGGTTTTACAACAGACTATTTCAAAGTTTCTAAGACATAAAAGGATGTTATCTATTTCATAATTAGTTTTCCAACTGGTGCGTCTAGCATTTCCCTGCATTGTTTCCATTATCCCTTGATTGCTTCCTAGGAGGTTTAAAGCTTTACAGTGGAGTTGTGAGGCCCAGTTCAATGCATCTTGAGCTGCAATGCATTCACCTTCTTCTTGCCCATGGCTTCTTGTTCTTCTAGTCCTTCTGCCAATGACTTCCCCTGCATGATTCAGAATACACACTCCAATCCCAGTTATCCCTGTTGTATGATTGTAGGAAGACAAGAAAGCAAAAGAGATCTTTTCATAGGAAGCAAGGTTAGGAATCCTTGGGGCAATATTTTCCAATCTGCTGGTTTGAGCTTGAGACAATCTATTGGTTTCCTCTAAGTGTTCTAAGATAAGTCTGCTGGTATACCTTGGACAGGGTTTGGTATTTCTGAAAGTAGTATCACACCTGGCCTTCCAAACAAACCAGCAAACAGTAGAGCAAAGCTCAGCCCAAGTACCCCATATAGTTCTTTGGTTTTCACTGGAAAACCAGCTAAGGCACTAGCAGTGACATTATTAAAGTTGGAAATAGAAGAGTCAAGATTTAAGCACAATGAGCCCAAACATATTTAGTAAAACTACAATTCATAAGAGCATGTTCACTAGTTTCCAAGTGTTCCTTACACATTTGACAAGTAGGGTCAATGTGTTTAACAAACCGGCCTTATATAGCACTGAAAGGAAGAATATTTTCCTTCATTTTCTAAATAAATTTTTTTATTCTGATAACAGTATCAAGTTTCCATATCTTCCCAGCAAGGATATCATTGGGTTGGGAACTCTTTTTATCCAACAAATCATATAGAGATTTACTGGTAAAATTCCCTTGGGTATTATCAATCCATCTTAGAGTGTCATCAGTTTCTCTGTTAGGAGTGATTCTAAGGATTAGATTAACAATTTCCCAATCAAAGAGATCATTTAGAATAGCAATGTTCCATCCAGTGTCAGTCATCAAATCTTTAACCATTCTTATGTTATTAACTCCGTCAATGTTTTCTAAAATCAGAGTATTCCCAGATGGATCAGAGATCCACCTATCTTTCCAGATATGAACAGAACTCCCATTTCCTATTTGCCAGATATTATACTCCTTTATAATCATCAGACTCTTATAGACACCCTTCGAAACCCAGGAGGAGCCATCATTGCAAATGGCATGAAAAGGGTTTGAGTTAGGGAAATATTTTCCTTTCATAGTCTTGGAGAAGATACAGCTAGGTTGTTTAAAAAGTCTCCAACCATTTTTGGCTATGAGAGAAATGTTCATTAAGTCAAGTTTTTTTAGACCATTTCCTCCCTTCTCTTTGCTCTTACAGAGCCCTCTCCAACCTTTAATGTAAAAACTTTTTTTTTGGACCAAGTTTTCCCCACCAGAAATCTCTTATGGTATTTGTCATTCTGTCTATAGTGGTTTTAGGTAAGATAAAAGTAGACATGGAGAAAATTGGGAGACATTCCAAGACAGATTTGGCCATAATCTCTCTACCAGGAGGAGACATCGACTCTCCCTTCCAACCCTTTAGACGATTCCCCATATTTTCAGTAAGGTTTTCAAAGCACTGGATTTTAGATTTATTAGTGAATAAGGGGCCACCTAAATATCTGTCATGCATCCTAATTTTTTTAACCTTAAGAATGTCTATGATTTCTCTACCTAAACTACCATGAATACGTGGAGTAAAGAAAATTCCAGATTTAAAATAGTTGATCATTTGCCCAGAGGTTTTACCATAATCCTCCAGAACCTTTAACAAGTTTTTGCTATTAGAAATGTTAGCTTTTGAGAAAATAAGACAGTCACCTGCAAAGAGCAAATGACTGATAAAAGGACAATTTTTGTTAATTTTAAAACCAGTAATAAGCCCTTGGTGCTCAGCATTAGACAAAGTTCTGGAAAAGGATTCCATGCATAAAATAAAAAGATAAGGAGACAGGGGGTCTCGTTGTCTCAGGCCTCTAGTAGGTTTAAAGGAGTTACAGGGGACCCCATTAACAAGAATAAAGGAATTACTTTTACTAATGCATTGATATATCAAAGAGCATAAAAATTCACAGAAGCCCATTCTTTTGAGAATGGCTATGAGGAAGTCCCATTCAACCCTGTCAAAGGCCTTGGACATGTCAATTTTTAGACCCATAAAGTCAGGCGTGCCTTTCATTTTCTTTCTAATAGCATGAATTATCTCATGAGCAACAAGAATGTTGTCTGAGATAATTCTCTGTTTGACAAAGGAAGATTGATAAGGAGAGATCAATCTGTCAAGGTATGGCTTTTTTCCTATTGGCAACCACTTTGGATATGATTTTATACACAATGTTGCACAAACTTATGGGTCTATAGTCACCTGGCCCCTGGGGATGCAAAATTTTGGGAATAAGGGAAATATGTGTTTGATTTAGTTTAGTTAACATGTGACCACTAGCAAAAAAAGCTTTAACAGTATCAATAATATCAGTTTTAACAGTACTCCAATTTTTTTGGAAAAAACAAGCTGGAAAGCCATCAGGCCCTGGGCTAGAGTTGGGAGTCATCCCAAAAAGGGCATCATGTATTTCCAGTTCAGAAGGAGAATCAATAAGAAACAAATTTTCAGAAGCTGTTATAGAGGGGGGGACAAGATAGCAACGCATGCGAGTTCGACCGAGCAATGCTCTAACAATCTCCCCCTTTGTCAATTTTAGTGACAAAACTATCAATACATATGGAATACAAAAAATAAATAAATTAACTTTTGTAGCTCCTATTCCACATTGTAATCTTCAACATTACTTGAAATCTTCGTCACTTCCAAGTACTCCAATGATCCCAAAGGTTGTAAGTTCAACATCATCGTTGTTGAAAATCCGTAGCTATAACAACGAGAAAACAAGAGTTCTCAATCATTGTTATACAGTGTCATAGTATCATTACACAACGTCAAAGTTCAATTGTATCACAACTTCAACAACAATACTATGGTGATATGTATCACTCCCCCTTAGTCAATACTCCATCTCACATGGAAACCACTCCCCCTACATAATGATCTGAAAACCATATGTATTTGTAGTGTGAACTACATATTAATTCTCCCCCTTTTTGTCAATAAAATTGGCAAAGGTACAAGAACGAGATCCTAATGAAATTTCCGAAAGAGATATTTCTTGACCAAAAGAAAGCAACACATATCATCTTATTTAGATGCAATCATATAGCCGAAGCTAAATGCATTCATCAAGGAGTTTATAAAGATACAAGATAACCCATATAATATTCCACAACCACACTCCCCAAAAAGATTTGGCAATTAAGCACAAGTTCAATTAAGAACTCTCCCCCATAAAATGTCATTCCCAAAGGAACAACAAGAGCGACCTTAATTTCGAATGAAAAGAAGGATTTCATTTGACACAACACACAAAGAATTCTGACAGAAAAACCAATCCTACGGAAACATATACAGAATTGAAGTAAACACTACTGGAGTTTCAGACTCAATTGCCCAAAAGATTGAGATGAGCATAGGGGCAAGAGTCATATAAACACTTAATGAACCAAAACAACACCAGTAGACTGCCGTAAGTGTTGAAAAGTAGTAGTGTCTAATGGTTTGGTGAGAATATCAGCCAATTGTTATTCAGAAGGCACAAATTCGATACTTATGATACCATTTTCATAGAAATCTCGAATAAAATGGTACCTTATATCAATGTGCTTTGTTCTTGAGTGCTCAACGGGATTCTCAGTGATTCGAATCGCACTAGAGTTATCACAAAATATCTTCATTATTCCAGTATCAATTCCATAATCGGCTAGCATTTGTTTCATCCATAGGAGTTGGGTGCAACATGAGACAACAACAATATATTTGCTTCACACGTAGACAGGGATTGTGAATTCTGCTTCTTGCCATGCCAAGCCACAAGATTCAGTCCTACATAGTAGAAACCCCCTGATGTACTTTTTCTGTCTTCTACACATCCTGCCCAATCAACATCTGAATAAGCAGAAAGGTCAGTGTTAGTATCAAAAGTATAAGATAGACCATACCCTACAGTGTGATTGACATATCGTATGATCCTTTTTGCAGCTTCAAGATGTGATTCCTTTGGATTATCTTGAAATCTAGCACAACAACCAACACTAAAAGAAATATCAGGTCTAATAGCCGTAAGATATAAAAGGCTACAAATAATATATCGATACAATTTTTGATATACTTTTACTCCTTTCTCATCTCTGTGCAGTTTACCAGTAGTGGGCATAGGTGTCAGTTTTGGAGACGATTTATCCAGACCGAATTTTGACACAAGATCCCTTGCATAATTTTCCTGGGATAAGTAAATTCCATCCTTATGTTGTTGAATTTGTAATCCTAAGAAGATTTTAATTCACCATCATTGCTCATTTCAAATTCTTTAGCAAGAGAGACTTGAAAATCCTTTGCAAATCTCTCAGAAGTTGAACCATATATGATATCATCTACATAGACTTGAGCAATGACAACATCTTTCCCACTCCATTTGTTAAACAAATTTTTATCAGCTCCACCTCTTGAAAAACCTTTTCTAATAAGAGAAGTAGTAAGTTTTTCAAACCAGGCTTTAGGTGTTTATTTTAACCCATATAATGCTTTTTTGAGCTTAATAACATGATCTGGAAAATCAAGGTTTTCAAATCCTTTAGGTTGAACAACATATACTTCATCCTTTAGAATTTCGTTTAGGAATGCGGATTTTATATCCATTTGGAAAAGCTTAACCTTGAGAGAACAAGCATGAGCTAATAAAATCCTGATGGACTCAAGTCGTGCCACAGGAGCAAAGGTTTCGTCAAAGTCGATACCTTCAATTTGTAACTATCCTTGAGCGACAAGTCTGGCTTTATTTCTCATAATTGTGTCAGATTCATCAGATTTGTTCTTGAATATCCATTTTGTTCCAACAATATTAATATTGGAGGGAAAAGGTACGAGTTCCCATACGTCTTGTCTTTGAAATTGATTTAACTCTTCATGCATTGCATTCACCCAAAATGGATCGTTCAGAGCTTCATAAATATTTCTTGGTTCTACTTGTGACAGATAACAACCAAAATTGCACATGTTTTGAAGTTTCCCTCTAGTATTAGATGTAGAATCTCTCCCCCCTATAATACTGTTGGGATCATGATTCCTTTGAACTCAGAGGTGTCGTGGAGGGACACATTCTCGTTCGTCAGGAATAGCCTGATCAGTGCTCTTCTCCTCGTCACTAGAAATATCAGGATCAGCAACAGTTGGGATAACTTCAACTGATTCTTGTATTTCTTTGACTTTCTCAATTGTCTCGGTTGGAGGCAATTCAGTAGGAGGATTATCATGATGAAAATCACTAGTATCATCAATAATAACGTTAGCAGATTCCAACATAGCCTGGGTTCTGAGATTAAATACTCAAAAACCACGACTATCAGAGGCATAGCCAAGAAAGATACCTTCATCACTTTTGGTATCGAATTTCCCTCTCTATTCTCGATCTTTTAGGATATAGCACTTACTTCCGAACACGCTAAGCTAGTGTAAGTTGGGTTTTCTTCCATACTACTACTCATAAGGAGTGTTTAGGGTTTTAGACCGTAAGTAAACACGATTGATCAAATAACATGCTGTAGAGACAACTTCTTCCCAAAACCTTAAAGGTAAGTTTTTGTTATGGAGCATTACCCTGGCCATTTCCTGAATGTTCCTATTATTTCTTTCTGCAACTCTGTTAGCTTGAGGAGTAATGGGTGGTGAGTATTGTTGAATAATCCCCAGTTCTTCACAAAATTCAAACACCTTAGTGTCCTTGAATTCAGTTCCACAGTCGCTCCTAATTTTCTTTAGTTTGCGACCTTGTTCGTTCTGGATTCTTTTAACAATAATCTTGAATTCATCAAGGGTTTCATTCTTATAAGACAGAAATGCAACCCAAGTGAATCTGGTGTAGTCATCTACCATAACTAAAGCATACTTCTTACCAGCAACCGTGGGTTGTTGAATTGGTCCGAAGAGATCCATATGAATTAAATCAAGTGGAGCTTTAGTGAGAATATCTCGAGATGATTTATGGTGAACTTTCGTTTGTTTACCCTTTTGACAGGCACCACATACACCTTCAATCTTTGCATTGATTTTGGGAACGGCTTTAACAAGTTCTTTGTTAATGATCTTAGTTAGAAGACGGTAGTTGATGTGACCAAAACGCTCATGCCAAAGATGTGTAGATTCCA
Source organism: Papaver somniferum (assembly GCF_003573695.1). NCBI lineage: Eukaryota > Viridiplantae > Streptophyta > Magnoliopsida > Ranunculales > Papaveraceae > Papaver > Papaver somniferum. The sequence goes on along the minus strand of NC_039360.1, from coordinate 153,954,750 downwards.
CCTTAGTCAAATTGCAACAGTTGTTGAACTGAGTATCAAGAAGATAACAGTTGTTTTTAGGGAACATTATTTAAATACCCCTAGTATATGGCCCCTTCTAAAATACCCTTATCATCTTTAAAAATACCCCTAGACATGAAAAAGCCCAAACCAAGCCCAAACCCGGATTGTAAAATTACTAAAGAGCCCTTTAATAAATGCAAATAACCGTTAGCATCATGATAAACCGACGGCTATTTTCATTTCAACCCCCATTTCTTTCTCTCTCCCTCTCTCTCACATTTTCAGAAAAACAAAATAAGAAACTGAAAAAAACCGCTCAGAAATTCAAAAAATCATCTGAAAAACGAAAGAAACTTAGTAGATCTGAAGTGTATTTTGATTTAGAAGAGCAAATTCAACTGAAAACCGAAAAGAAAACTCGATTTCATTAGATTTCAGAGATGCAGTGAATATCAACAGCAAAAAATCGAAGGTAAACATACTAATTTGTGTTTTTTGTGTTTCAATTCAGTTTAATCTTCATCTGAATTCGATTTTTTAGGTATTCAAAAAAATTATTGAAAAAATTGATTTATATTTTCAGCCATTACTGATTCAAAATAATTTGCTTCGATTTCATGTTGCATGTGATGAAAATCAACTAAATCGACTGATGTTGTTGGTGATAAAGAAATAGAAGTCTTCCGTTGGAATTAAGAAAGGTAAACAAAACTTTTATCATTGATTTGATTCAGTTAGGGTTTTGAATTAATAGTCTATTTTGTTTCTGATTCAAAGAACAATAGTTATTTAGGTTGTTGATTCAGTTGTTGATTTAGTTATTGATTCAGTTATTGAAGCACAACTGTTTCATATATGATTTCTGCATCTTGTTTGAGGATTACATGGTTTGATGGTTTCTGCATCTTGTTTGAGTGTTTGATGGTCTGATGATTTCTGCATTTTGTTTCATAATACATTTATACTAAAGATGTTGGAGAAAACAACTTGTACTAGTTCACTTCATATTTGGAGGCAACTTATGCTAGTTGTTCCCATATTTGGAAACAACTAGTAGTAGTTGCCTTCATATTTTTAGTCGGTTGTGCATCTATGACTTATAAGTTGAAAACTAGTACTTGTTGTATGCCTTTGGAATGCCTTATGAATGCAATGCAACATGTTAAATGGTTCTGAAAACATCCTGTACTACTGGACTTATGCTAGTTGTTTCAATTATGTTCTGAAATGGATTGTTCTTTTGGAAGCAACTGGTACTAGTTTCCTTTGTATTTGGAGGCAACTTATACTAGTTATTCCTAGTTTTTATCATTTCTGGAGGCAACTTAAGGTAGTTTATCTCAATTTCCTAAGATAAATTAAGGTGGTGGAGTCATATTCTGGTAGTTCCTCCTATATATGGAGACAACTTGAATTAGTTAGCTCTATTGAGATGTCATGCTAACTATTTCTATTCTCTGAAAAACATTAGTATGACGAGGACTTCACCAAGATTGAAGACAATGGGAACCAAATCTGCAGATAATGCTCCCAGCAACAAAACAACAAAAACTGCTATTAAAGCTCAAGTCGGAAAAGGTATGAAAGAAAACATATAAATCTTTTATGTGTTATAGAGATGTGCTCTTATAAATTGAGACAAGTAGTAACTCTGTGTATTAGATGTTAATTGGATAGCTTGCATGACTGTAGGTAAAAAGAAGAAGATAGATACTGTATATAAGTCTGGATTATTACCATTGCTAGATATCGGTCACTACTTGCATAAAGTATTGAAAGACAGGCCAGACCATGTGAAAGCTTTAAGAGAGTCTCCGTATTGGGGTTTTTTGGAACCATTCTTTAAAGAAGAACAAAAAAACAGGACTCCAAAAGACGAAACGGTTGAAAGAGATGTATACACTAAGATTCCTCAAGCTATAGAGAGGATTCTCAGTTGCCATGATAGTGTAGTAGTGAAGAAGAAGGTGGAAGTTGGATTTCTTTTTAAGAAAAAGGTTTATGTCCCAAAAGCAGAAGACTTTGTTGTTTTCTTCAAAGTGCAAAGAAGGCCCGAAGATGGTGAATTGGAGAAGAAATTGAGGAAAGTAACTAAATACCAGATAAGATTCTTGCACAAAAACTTCCCCACAAAAGAAGGAAAAGACTACAAAGTTATTAGGAAGCATATCGATGCGGTGTTGAGAGAAGAAGCTGAAAATGGAAAGGACCCGACGTTGTTTTTGATTTTGTTTGGAATGTGGTTGTGTACCGTGTTTTTTTTCACGAACACTAGTGGAGCTTACTTTACCCAAAAATGGTTGCCATACTTGTTCTCCATGCATAGAGTATCGTGGCCATACCACATAATGAAGTATTTAATGGATAATATAATGAAACCAAAGGAAAAGATGGTCTTAAACGTGTACCTAGGTGCATCCCACTTTTGTTGGTAAAAAAAATGACAAATTGTTGACAAATATTGGTTTAAAATGTTTTGAGAAACTTAACTAACATTTAAAATGTTTTTTGCAGTATTGGTTTTTGGAGCATAGCAACTACCTGCAGAAGCGACAAGGATTTGAACAAGCGACTCCAAGATTCACTAGGTGGCACCAGCTAGATTTCTGAAATAAGTTGACGTTAGAAGGGAAAGATAAAGACGGGAATATGGCGTTCGCAGAAGAATTTACTGTAAGTGAAAATTCTTATGTTATTTGTCAATTCTCTGAGTGCTAAAAATGTTTGTAGTCCATTTTGCTGGTTAATTATGCTTTTAATGATGACTGATACATGTTACCAGTCCATTTTGCTAGTTTACTTTAGGCTAGTTACTTTAGTCACTACTGTTTAATTTAGGCTTTATTTTCTAGTGTTATGAAACAGCATATGTGGAAGCAACTTGATCAAGTTTGCTCCATAAAATGAAAGAAACTTGCTCAAATTGTCTCCATAAAATGAAAGCAACTTGATCTAGTTGGTTTCAGAAATTGAAGCAGAAAATTTTCTCTATTCCAGTTGTATATTAACTTGTCACTGATTTTGAAGAAAAAAATGCTGATTAATTTGGAACTTTACAGTTTACAAAAGGTATTCGAGACGAACTATCACCAGATGAGCTAGGATTGACTTACTTGAAAGAGTTGCAAGGAGAATTAGAAATAGAGAAAGCTTCCAACAACCTGTTGTATGATTTACTTAAAGAAGAGAGGCTAAATGGCGCATTCCTTGAAGCCGAAAACACTGCACTCCAAGAGGTCTTTTATAGGATTGATGGGAGAGATCAGTTCTTAGGAAAGTTCATCACTGACAACTCCTTCCTCAGAAGCGTTTATGAAGCTAACAAGGAGAAGATTGATTTGAGCGATGATCAACAGAAACAGATGGCCGCCGTGTACAAGAACTTGAATGACTGGAAGGAGTTGAAGAACACACCAGAGAACCTCTTAAGGGAGCAGAAGTACAAAGAGTGGAGCGCAATGTTTCAAGGTAAAACATCCAACGGACAGTCCTCAAAACATGAATCTAAAGAAGATGATGTGCAAGTAGGTGAAACTGATGGAGAAGATAATGTAGCTGACAGTAAAGCTACAGAAAATGTAGGTGAAACTACAGAAGCTACAGAAGCTGATGAGGAAGAAGATAATGTAAGTGACCTTAAAGGTGCAGAAAGTGTGGGTGATATTAAATAAGATGATGAGGGAGTCAGTGAAACATAAAATGAGGGAGTAAATCTAAATGCCGATGAGAAAATGCAGGTGAGCGAAGAAGAAATCTCTATTGCTGAAGAGGCAACACCATTAAATGCAGTGAAGGAGCCGATTGAAAGGAAATATTCAGGCGAGGTAAATATGCCAGATAGTTATGACGAGTTGATGCAGGATGTGGACATTGATGGTATAACTGGCAGATATTTAGCTGACATAGCGCAAGTAAAATGAGATATACAAGAAGAACCAAAAGCAAGTCCAGTGGAGAAAGGACCAGTTACAATGGAGGAAGAACAAGAAAAGGCAAGTCCAGTTACGCCAGTGGAGGAAGAGCAAGTTGCAATGGAGGAATAACAAGAAAAGGCAAGCCTAGTTACGCCATTGGAGGAAGAACAAGTTGCAATGGAGGAAAACCAAGTTGCAATGGAGGAAGAGCAGAAAAAGACAACTCCAGTGGCAACGGAGGAAGAGCAGGATGAAAGAACAAGTGCAATTACAATGGATGAAGCACCAGTTAGAGACGAGAAAGAAAAGAGCACTACAGTTGATGAAGAAGATGCATCAGAAAGGTAAAAATTTCATTCATTTTCTTAGTAGATTATTAAACTTAGTAGTAAATATTTTTTGGATGGAAGCAATTTGAGCAAGTTGTCTCCATATGTTTAGGAAGCAACTTATTCAAGTTGGAAGCAACTTACTCAAGTTGTCTCCATATGTGGAAGCAACTTGAGCAAGTTGTCTCCATATGTTTAGGAAGCAACTTATTCAAGTTGGAAGCAACTTGCACAAGTTGTCTCCATATGTGGAAGCAACTTACTCAAGTTTGTCTCCTCTACTTGTTTTCAGTGTAATGTGTTTTTAATGATTTTTTTCTACCTCCGTGCTTTGCTGAATTTGCAGGCAAGTGGCATATTTAAATAATGTTTCCTTGAAACATCATCAGTCGTGTCTTCAACAAAAGCCAAACTGTCAGTTGAAACACAACTCGAAGAAGCTGAAGAAGAAGGAGCACATGAAGAAGAAGAAGAAGTTTCGAACTGAACATTCAACTTCAAAACTTCTATTCTCTTAGATTGGCAGTATATAACAAGAAAATTCAAATCTAAATCAGACTGAACAATTTGAAGTACACCATTAACATCAGAAAGAATCACAAATGAGACTTGAGAAAGAATACTCCAGGAATGTAACACAACACTTCGCGTCTCCTCGAAGGTAGTTGATTCCGAAATAACACGAGAGATGCTTAAGTTTCAAAAGTTAATCTCTGCGACAACCATATTTACCTGACAAAAAAAAGAAACTCAGTAAATTGCGAAGGATACAAGTTGCGAAAACCATATTACCCCAACAGGTTGTTTGGAGAAAATATTGAAAGCAACCAACCAAAGTTGTTTCCACAACCAGAAGCAACTACCACATGTTGTTTGGAGAAAATATTGAAAGCAACCAACCAAAGTTGTTTCAACAACCAGAAGCAACTACCAATAGTTGTTTTCAGAATTGGAAGCAACTTGGACAACTTGTCCTAAGATTCAATATGTGTTTTCAATAACAACGACATTCAATATAAACACATTGACAAGATACATTGCTTGTATTGACTAACATAATGTAATCAGGTTTGAACTACTACATGTCCTGAGATTCAATATGTGATTCAGCATACCCTGTAGCTTAAAATCTGGTCATGATGCAAATCACTCGGGGTTGCGCCCCTCGTGAGAAGTATATTCAGGGCAATCAGTGGAAAAAGAGGAAGTATACACATCAAAAACTACATTGGTGTATATGTAACAGGTTGTTGAACTACATTGTTGTATCAGAAAAACCAAAAACACCAAACGATACACATCAAAAACTAAAAACATGACCAAATCTTTGATAATCAAAAACTAATTGTTAGGTTACCAGTTTCATTGTGTTTCAAAATGATAATCATAAACAATTTCTATGTTACATTATTCAGAACAAACAATTTAGGTTTTCAATTTCTATATTACACAGTTAGGTTATCAATTTCTATATTACATTATTCAGAACAAATATGTTAAAACCAAAAACAAAAGTAAATCTTACCTGTTAACGAAATTGAACTTGAATAATGAGAAGAAATCAAATCGTGTGATCTCTGAAAATAAAGAATCAAGCTTCCAAATATGTCTGCAAACGATGATTCAATCAAATCCAATAATGAATCAAGATTCATAAGATCTATGCAATCAAACACTGAAGTAGATCTTCAGATTCAATGATTCGAATATGCAAACACTTCTGATTTCAGTTAATTCAACACCGATTTCGAAATGTCTACTCAGTTGAAGAACAATTATTCTGGAACAGAATTAATGGAGAATCTTCTTCTTCAATGGAGAATAAACAAATATTACTCTGAAACTACTTCACCAATTTCAATTGATTCAACTAGATTGAAGATTCAAAAATGCATGCTTCTTTTTCAATGGAGAATAAACTGGTTAACCGATTTCGATTGATTCAATTTTCAGCTCTCTTTCGATTGATTCAGTTCTGAACTCTGAGCTCTCTCTGAAAAATTTTCTCTCTGAAATTTTTTTATTTTCGAGAAAACTGAAAACGAAACCTATATATGTTCTGACGTATTAAATGTTGTGGAGGTTAACAGCGGGCTTTAACTTGTTAAAGAAATTTAGCCCATTGTGAAGTTGCCCCTGAAGGGTATTCATGCTAAGCCCATGGATACTAGGGGTGTTTATAACATTCCCACTTGTTTTTACCACGAGTTCCTTGAAAAATCACTTTCCAAATTTTGTCTACAATGTCACATCCATTTGTATTGAAGACAACTCGATGGCCTTTGTCACAAATTTGACTAACAGAAAGACGATTTGCAGTCATACCTTTTACGTAGACTACATCATGGATTTCTGGTATACCGGGTAATTTGATCGTCCCCTTCTTGCTTATGTAGTAACAACTCCCATCTCCAAATGTTACATGCCCGCCTTCATAGTCGTCTGAGGAGACGAACCAAGTGAGATCACCTGTCATATGTCTGCTACATCCACTGTCAAGAAACCATTGAAAGGGTGATGTTGATTTTAAAGAAAAATCTCCCATACTATCAGTATTATTCTGTTTAGTTTTCCTGATACTTTTGTATGTCTTTTTAGAGCAGCAAAAAGTTGTTTAGTTCTCTTGTGAAGATTACTTGCAAATTTTAGACTCTTTTGAAAAGACACACAATCATATTGAAAGTGATTGGAGGAATCAAAAAACAAACATGGGCCAACACCTTTTAGTTTGGCAGAGCAGTCCTGAGTCATATTAGTTTTCACAACATCTAATCTTTGTTTATCACCTAATCTATGACAGTTCTTCAGAGAGGAACAACTAGAGTTACTCACATCCATCAAAGGATTTATAATGGGTTTCGAATCCTTAACTATCGCAATCTCAGCAACAAGATCAGAATTGATCTGGATTTGTTCATCCAACCTTTTCTGGAGAATATCCAGTTTATCAGAACCTTTTCTACGATTGGTTTTTAACCCTGGTGAAGCGTTATAAGAGACTTTATCGTCCATAGAGTCAGATCGCCACAAACACAGACTTTTGAGGTGTTAAACGTGTTTGCCTTCTCTGATACCAATTGAAAATGTGGGGGTACAACAACCACACCCAATATTTTTCTTAGCAATCTGTATGGACAAACTCCAATATATTTTCTAGAGAATCAACTAGACAATCAGAATCAATCTAGATAAAAAGTATATCAAAGAGTTTATATCTCAATCTCTCGATTTGATATATACTCAAGCAAATAGAAATATGTGAGTCTTTATCAAATACTTGAGAGATAACTTGGATGGTACCAAAGACCAATATCCAAGTGTCAATCAATTTAAATCAACAATCAAAAGGTCGGATATTCTAATTGATTGAACAACGCACAACCTGTGATATTTCAATTATATAACAAAATATAATGCGTAAAAGAAATAACATAGACACCAGAATTTTGTTAACGAGGAAACCGCAAATGCAGAAAAACCCCGGGACCTAGTCCAGATTGAACATACATTGTATTAAGCCGCTACAGACACTAGCCTACTCCAAATTAACTTCGGTCTGGACTGTAGTTGAAACCCAATCAATCTCACACTGATCCAAGGTACAGTTATGCTCATACGTCTTTGATCCCAGCAGGATGCTACGTACTTGATTCCCTTAGCTGATCTCATCCACAACTAAGAGTTGCTACGACCCAAAGTCGAAGACTTTAATAAACAAATTTGTATCACACATAAAAGTCTATGGTAATAGATAAATCCGTCTCCCACGAATATACCTACGAGTTTTGTTTCGTCTTTTGATAAATCAAGGTGAACGTGAACCAATTGATAAACCGGACTTATATTCCCAAAGAACAACCTAGTATTATCAACCACCTCACAATAATCTTAATCGATGCAGCGAAAAAAGATATTTCGGAATCACAAACGATGAGACGAAGTGTTTGTGATTTCTTTTATATCTTTCCTATCGGAGATATCAATCTCAAGCCAATTATTACAATTGTACTCGTACGATAGAAACAACAAGATCAGATCACACAACTACAAGAAAGTAGTATCGGTCTAACTTCACAATCCCAATGAAGTCTTTAAGTCGTTAACCTGGTTTAGAAGAAGAAACCAAAAGTTAAAGGAGAATCGACTTTAGCTTAGCACAACTAGTATCACACAGAAGGTGTGGCGATTAGGTTTCCCAGTTGCTAGAGCTCTCCCTTATATAGTCTTTCAAATCAGGTTTTGCAATCAATGTTAGCTTGGTAACAAAGCATTCAATATTCACCGTTAGATTAAATCCTGATTAGATTCAAGCTAATATCTGTCAACCGTTAGATCGAAAACTAGCTTGTTACACACAAATGAAATGCACGTTTCTAGGCTTGTGTAACCGTACCCAAACTTGTACATTTGTTGGTTCAACAATAGTCAACCAAATGGTTAGCCATATGATCACTTTCATATCAACCATATTCTTCTTCACCATAACTAGTTCAAGTGACTCAAATGAACTAGTTAGAGAGTTGTTCAATTGCAAGGAAATATTATGTAACTACACAAGACACAATTGAAGCAAAAACGATTTGATTCACTCGACGGTTCATGAACTATATAGCCACGGTTTGCAATTTGCATTCCTTAGTTTATATAAGAATAAGTTCACAAACATCGTTTTTAGATATAACCTACTCAAGTTCGCGGACTGGGTTCGCGGACTTAAGGTCCCGGACAGAGTTCACAAACTCCAGCAGAATTTCTTGGGACGAGAACTTCCACCAGTTCGCGGACTGTGTTTGCGGACTTGGCTACGCCACCATTCTGGTTCTCTTGATCAACAAAGTTAGCAAACTTCGGTTCAAGGAATAAGGACTTATACATATATGTGTTTCCACAACAATGCTTATATCCTCCAATGGTTATATAATCTAAACTCTCATTTCAATCATTGAAACATTCTTAGAGGACGTTGATATTCTATAGTTGTTATTCACAAACTATTTTTCGTCAAAGTAAGCAATTTTCAAAGTGATTGAAACTTGTTATGACTTTCGTCACTAGGTAAATATGAACTTAGCTAAAGCGAAAGCTTACCAACACATATTTCGAAAAATAGGTAGGCGAGATAAACTCGGATCGAAATATCAAATGTGTATAATCTTAGTCTATATAGCAAAACGACTTTTGTCTCAAGATAGGAGATAAATAGACTTTTGAGTGTTAGATAAGTTCAAGTCTCCACATACCTTTTAGTCGATGAAGATCCACTAGTTCCTTGAGTAGTCCTTCGTCTTGTATGATGATTGCCATGGAGTTCTTGAGCTCAACTACACTTTCTATCCTAGTCCGAGACCTTATCTATAGTAGACTAGAAATCAAGACTTATAGTTTTGATCACTAACATTGACAAACATGCTTGAGATAGCAACGATTGCGAGTTCGACAGAGCAATGCTCTAACAATCCATTTATCGGATGAACTCCTTTTGTTAACCCAAATTTTTATGGGATCAACTATTGTTGTTGACCCAATTTTTTATGGGAACAACTCCTGATGTTGACCCAATTTTTTATGGGAACAACTACTGTTGTTGATCCTTTCAACTCCTAATGTTGACAACATTTTCTTGGATTAGTATAATCATGCATGTAGTTTAAATCATACTTGTAGTTTAATTCATGCAAATTTCTTCCAATGTTGGACTTGTGGTGCACTGGTAGCATGACTGACTCCATGTCAGATGATGCGTGTTCGAATCACGCCAAGTTCACTCCATTTACATGGATCAACTTCTACTGTTGATACTTTTTTTTTTTGGATCAACTACCATTGTTGATCCCCTAAATTGGATCAACTTCTACTGTTGGTTCTATTTTTATTTGGATCAACTAATATTGTTGATACAAAAATATTCGAGCCAGTGGTGGCGGTGGTGGTGGCGACGGCGGACTAGTCATGGTGGCGGCAACGGACTAATGGTGGTGGAGGAACTGGTGGTGGTGTAATGGTGGTGGTGAAGGAGTGGTGGTGGAATATTAGTGGTGGTGGCGGTTGGTAGGTGGTAGTCATTGAACGGTGGTGATGGAATGATAGTTGAATGTTGGTGGTGGCGGTGCTAGTGGTGGTGGTGAAGTGCTAGAGGAAGAAATTTGTTTCATTTTGAAATAAAGAAAAATATTATATGGGTGAGGGTATTAAGGTAATATAATATTAAATGGATAAGGATATTAAAATGTGGGGACATATTTATTGTTGTATAAGGATATATTTATTGGGTGTCAAAAATAGGGACATATAAATAATGTACCCAACATGGGGACTTGGGGACTAAGGCCCAAGTCCGCTAGAAAGTATCCATAAGGTGGACAGGATAAAAAGGGGATTAACGAAAACGGAGAAGGTTATATTGGAGAAGGAGTGGCATTAGTGGTAATTTAAGAGGTTTAGGACATGTGGCATGATGTCATAAAAGGAAGGGCTTTTAGGAAAGCCTATAAAAGGAGGCATATGGTACATGAAAGGGGATCTTTCTTTGATCTCTTTCTCTCTCTCTCTCCTCTTGGGAATTGGGTGTTGAGGCTAGGACTTGTAGAACCAAAATCATATTCACCCTTCAACAACAACTTGTAACACGTGCATTATTGAGGATACATGCACAACAATGAAAATATATCAGAAAGAACCCTAAATAGCAGAAAAGGAAACGAAAAAAAATCAAGAATAAATTCCAAAAAAATTTATTCTCCTCATTCTATTTTTCATTTACCTATTCTCTCGCTTAAAGAATTAGTTTTTCTGATATTCTATAAGCTTATAATTAATGCTCATCGGAAGATCAAGAAAAACTACTTCTAAAGAAGGTGAAACTCTTCCGGTAAGTCTTCAAGAAGAATTTTCCTTGATGCAGTACAGAGGTGCAAAAAAATCTGCAAGAAGACTTTCCTTCTTACAGGTATCATTTCTTGCAATTTCTTGCAAGGTAGTTCTATATGTGGGGATTGTTCTCGTCTGTCTATAAGTACTCCATGTCAATGAGACCTTCAATCTTTATTTTGAAATTAACTGGCTTTATCGGAAGTCTGAGCTGTATCAACAACATAATAAATGAATCTCAGTCTCCTGCCCGATCAACTCGGTTGCAAAACAGTTGTAATTCATAATAAAATAGTGGAGGAAATATTATATAGTGTCATTAGGTTACCTATTGGAAGAGCTCGGTTGTTTCCTGAAAAGATTATAAAACATTTACGATTTTCAAATCACAAATAAACATACCTTGACAAAACTGCAAGTTGAAATTTTGACTCATTCGCAGTTTTCTCTCACTAAGTATTTGTCATTGTTATGTTTGTCTATAAAAAAATAATGACCAAATTACAAATTCGGACAACTTTTTTTTTCTTGGATTGTCGTTCGTGTTAGTCAGGAATGCACAGAGTTGCAGAAATGACAAAAACTCAAACTCCAAAGTGGAAACTCAACTATAGTGTAAGAGCAGTGCTATCCCACGCAGCTGCGTGGGACTGCTCAATGTGCAAACACCATATCAGTCGTTGGATGGATTCAGAAATCTTTGGATGAAAATCATTTTAGATTCTTAGTTAAAATACAGCTGGCAACCTTGTGTAATTAAATGTTGGTCCCTTTAATTTATAAATATTTTGTATTGTATCCTTTTCTTTCTTAGTAATTAAACTTGTGTAATTAAATAAAGTTGTCATCTTGTTTTTCTTTCTCGTCAAGAAGTGATGTCTGGCCTCCACGGGATTCAAGTTCAGATATTATCTTTCTGGGTCCAATTAAATCAGATAAATGTAAGAGGAGCTGGTTAAACGCTTATACGACTGGTCGAGCATTATGACTTCTATATCTTTCAATTTTGCAATGGAGCTGGTCTTTAACAGTTCTTCTTCTCCGAGTGAATTCTCGAGTTTGAGATAAAAAAATTGGTCGTGTTTTCGTCTGAAGATATTACAGAAACTTCAAAACCCATGTCTTCACTTGATTCAAGCAATTGAGATAAAATGACCAAGCTGGGATGGAATTCGACTTCAGCTATTTCAGTGGCTAAAGCAATTGTAGCTCTTTTGACACCATGAAGGCCTTGGCGAGTAGATTCTATACCAAGTGAGCAGACACTGCATGTCATACCAAGTGAGCAGGCACTGCATGTTAATTGGAATAGTCTCAGACATAAACAAAGAATCGCAAAGAACCCAACATGAAGACAATTCAGAACTTTTTTCTTAAGTTCTCAAAACCAAATATAATTTTAGATACAATTGTCTTATGAAACCAACCAAAAAATATGTAACTGTGTAATCCATGACTATTAAATCTAACGAAACTAAGGAACTGCATAACTTTCTCTTTAGTTATTTTTGATAACAAGCATCTACCTTCCGTCCTCGGTAACGAACATGGGATTGGATGGAAGCATATTAATGATACCAGCATCATCATTCTTCAAGAACTTAGGCTCCTCTCTCTGAGAAATCTTAATTACATTCAAATAGCTGAATCATGTAGCCCATAAGAATGTATTGATTAATGACTATAGGCAGTAGTATAAACCTCGAACTAAATATATGAAAAGAATATTACCCAACTACGATCAATTTCGTTCATTTGACTTGGTTCGTTCATTGCTACAAACCCATCAACATAAGATATCAGAAAAAGAATATGAGTTTTTGATCACAGATTCACAGAGAAGATGAGTATTCTCTTAAGAAACGTTTGGTATTCTGCACAATTAACAATAAGATATATTAAGTCTTTTGACGAGGATGATTTTGATTTTATTTAATAAGACAAGGGACCTACTTCTAATAACATATGTTTTACCAACTGTATTTAAGTTGAAAACTAAACTGATTTTAATCCCACGAATTTGGGGATGATCGAACGACTGATACGGTGTTTGCGTATTAAGCAGTCCCGCGCAGCTGTGTGGGACATCACTGCTCATAGTGTAATACCAGAAGTTCAACGAAGATTCCAAACTCAAAATCATACGGTGGATAACCATAAAAGATTAATTATGTGCTGCTAATATGGAGAATGTCTTTAACTTGCTAAATTAAAATCCTCAAAAACTTAAACTAACAGTGGGTACAAATCAAATCAATCCACCACAGATTAGGGCGCCAACCACCCAGGGAATGAAATTCTCTGAGAAAATGAATGCAAGAATACATAAGAATATTAAAAAAATTGAAAAGTAAAATCTCCACTCACTAACGCCAAATAAAATGGAACTGGCAGTTGCTTCACAACAAATAATGTTAAAATATGGACAGTAAATGATTCAAAAAATAGATTTTTAAGTGTTGATTGTACCATTATCAAAACTATAACGAAGACCTACTATTCGAACTATTTCAATTCATGAGATACCATACACATTGTTAAAAAAACATCACCTTATATGGACCAATTCAGGCTTAATCTATGGACAACAATGTACCAAATACTCAGAAACACAATTAGTTAATACCACAAAATTGAAAGGGAAATGTGCGGTTTATATTGCAGTAGGTAGTTGACTTTAGCATATGTTCTAAACGTAAAAGCGTACTATATGTACATATACTTCTGATATGTGTTTTAGATTAGATCACTCCTATAAAAACAAAAAAAAATTACTGATTTAATAATACACAAATAAAATATTTCTTACCACCCTGTCCATAATGATTAATTCAAAGCTGAACGTTCTCCCCAGATCGGTGTCCCAAACATTCACAATCTTAAAACTCTTTCCTTTAGGAACATTAAGCACATACCATAGACACAGCGGGCCAAGCCAACATCATACATTCCTGTAATTCCCATTATTGTTACTAAGCCACCATATATTGTAAACTATTTCTGTGTTATGGTGGTCATTCTGACATTTTATCCTATATGCAGTCACGGAGAATTCTCTCCAAAATGTATTACTATGAAAAATATGTGATTAATTCCAAAAATAAAGGAAGCTTGAAACTGTGTTCCCCAAACTTCAATGAGAACTACTCGTACTTACTTTCTTTCCTTTTTTTCTAAAGCGATAGATTGCATGACCTTGTTCTTCTTTTTGATTCAAACGGACTACTTGACCTTGGTGACTATTACTAAACAATTATTTGAAGAGATTGAACTCCTTTTCCTAAATCTTTAGAAAAAAACCCTTTATAAGTAATTGCAAATCCTTCTTCTCCGACAGAAGCTGCAAAAAAGAAAAAAAAAATCTTCGAAGACTAAATTCTAAATATATCGTTCGAGTCATAAAAAAAACATCATATGTAGATATTAAATATATGTGTATTATACAATCCAAAACTACACGGAGAAAGTAAAATCAAAACTGTGATATCCAACTTCTTCTATCCGTAAAACAAAAAAAAAAATCAATATCAACCAAAACTGAACCAGTAGGAAAATTAAAACAGGATATGATGATAATATCAAAATAATTATATTAATCATGTAAAAGAATAATCAATGAAAATAAAGAACAGTTGTTGATATTGCCTTGTTAGTATGATCTTCCGAAACTATAACAAAATTCAAAAGAAAAAAAATCCAGAATCAGTGTGATTGTTATTATCGCCTAGAATTTAAACAGGACGGAAATTCCACGGATGCATATAAAACAAACAACAACACCAATGAACTCCTCCCACTGCCGCAACCCATGGTGAACAACAAAAAAGATTAGACAACAAAACTATAAACTAAATAAAGGGTCAGGTAACCTAAAATTCCATTAAAAAGGATTTATTTAGAAAATATTATCAAACATCATCTTAAAAGTTACATAATTAAAACTATAATTAAAAGATTAGACAACAAAACTATAAACTATATAAAGGGTTAGATACGTACATTTACTTGTTTCAATATTCTTTTCCAGCAAAATACTGACCATATCCTACGTGATTCTGATTATAAATTAAAACGATATTAAAAAAAAAAATTGCTTGAAATCTTGGCTAATCAGATTTTTAGATATTTAATACGGTATAAAGGATTTATGGGCACAATCCAAATTAAGAGATTTTTTAGATTTTTATCATTAATAATCAAAATTAATATAGTCATTTTTAGATATTTTATCTTATAAAAGATTCAAAAAACATAGATCTTATTATTTTATTTCATAAATTTGTTGAATCAATTTTTTTTGGATTTGAATCATAAATGTCCGAAATTAATATAGTAGTTTTCTTTATTTTCTGGATTTTTATAATAAATACATGAAATTAATATAGAAACTTTTCAGAAAAATTCGACGGTCATGATTTAAAAAAAAATCATGTAAACTCGGTGTAAATATACGTAATAATTTTAGGTCGTCCAATCAAAGATCTTCGCAATCTAACAGTTAGACATATCAAATAATGAGGATCGCCCGTCGAGTGTGTACCAACCACCTACCCAATCTACACCGCACATTGTCAGATCAACGCACCATATCTCACGAAATTTCATCAGACGATACGATTAGTTTTTCTCTGAGCCAACGAGAGCGCGTGGTTACGCTCACCAGCCAATAACAGAGAGGGTAAGCTCCACCATTGCTACATTTATTCTGGAGTGATAAATGAGATTGAGTTTTTAGGTTGTTGATATATCTTTTCAAGACTTATCAAATGGGCTATACAACCAACCCAATTGGATTAGTAAACTCTTAGATATGCTAAAGGTAGAAATCGTAAAACCATAGAACCATTAGATAGTTTACCTAGCCAATAACTGGAATTTGTATGACTATTGTGTGAGCCCTTTTAGCTAAGCTCTTAGAGTGATTGTATGATTAACATTTGGTCTTTATTAACAACAAACGATCCAAAGGATGAAGAGGTGGATTGTGGATTTCGAGGTAGACATGGTTTGCCTTCAAAACAGGTGGGAACTCCGTGACCTTCTTGTAATCATTAATCTTATTTTTATCTGTGAGCATGATGAGACTTTACTATCTGTGTGCATGATTGCGTGTACTTTGATGTACCATTCTTGTATATTTGAGTATGATGTATATATTGTACATGTATGTACGATGTTTGCTATGATGAGTTTGTGTGTGATATGCATTGTGAGATTTCCCTGCGAGGAGTGTTTGTGTTTCCCCACGGCTCTTAGCTAAGTTAAGTAAGGCGGTAATTCATCCGTCGAAAATATTATTATAGGATGGCGGTAAGTCATCCGTTTTAATATTATTATATCTATTGCATTAGTAGGGCGGTAATTCATCAGTTTTAATATTATTGCTTATTAATATAGTAGAGCGGTAACTCATCCGTTTTGAATATTATCTTAGTAGGACGGTAATTCATCTGTTATGATATTATATATACTAATCTATTTGAGGGAAATCACTCGTTTACATATTATGCTTGTTTGACTACCTTTCTGATCTTGATGGTAATATTCTGAATCATGGTTTGTATGGGCACTCTGTGTGGACGATGTTATTATTACTAATTAGGGTTGCTCTCGCGTCGTCTTCTCCAATGAGTTTGGCGAGGTAAGAGTGACACCTGCTTCATGATGCATAAATAGTTGAATGATTAGCTTCTTCTTGTTTCTTTCAATTTTTATTCTTTTAGAACTGTGAAGTGTGTTAGTGATTACTTGGGAGTTATATGTTTTCATTGAGCACCCTTTTGGGATGATGTGCTCACTTGTTCCCACTTTAGTTTCAGTTACCAAAAGAAATGGTGCACGTGAAGATATTTGTATTCGTAGTTTAAAGCTATCTTTTGTATATGTGTATTCTTTATTTATTGTAAAACAACATACTAACATATTAATATCATTTGAGAGTTCTTCACTTATAAATATCAAAGTATTGGGTTTAAGTTGGCTTTAGTTCACATTATGTAATTATGATTCTTAAAATCGTCAATCTGGAATTGATTCTTCAATTAGGTTGTAATTCTATTAGCTAAGCAGGTGATTATACCCCCGCTTTTTCAATAGTTTTGTTCATATACCATTGAAAACAAGCTTGAGATAGAAAAACTTGTGGGTTCAACCAAGCAGTGCTCTAACACTATTAAGCAACAAGTTGCTTCTTGCTTGAATTTCTTCTTTGTAATTGTTCATCATAATACTATAATCATATAGGATATGTCAGTAGGTAGAATGGTAGATTATATGAATAGATAGGATAGTCAAGCTTCACATACCTTTTTTGATGAAGTTTCCGTTGACTCTGTCGTTCTTCAGTCTTCAAACTTCAAAAGTGATTTGTGAATTCTGGTACTCAACTACCATGCTTTATTCCAAGTACCAGCATGATTCGGAATTCTATAAATCAAGATATAGTTTCGATCAACTAAATATGAGAACAAGCTTGATATACCAAAATATATGAGTTTGACCAAGCGATGCTCTAAAAATCTCCAATTTAGTGATAAAACTGTCAATTACACATGGATATAAAAATAAATAAACTTTCAGCTCAGTCTTCATCACGCATCTTGATTTATTGAATATTTAACGCTATTGAATTCTTCGTTTTTACAAGTTCTTTTATGGTTCTGCATGTGTTCGTTCAATACCTTTGTTGTTGAAGATCCTTAACTTGTGACAACTTATAAGAATACTCAAATAGAACATTTATGTTGAATAATCAATATATTCAATGATCGTTATTTCAGTGCGTGGTATTTTTACCTACTTCAAAATCCACTGTACCAAAACTTTGAAGCAATACTACGGTGATATGTTCTATCCCCCCCCCACCAGTCTTTACATGTCTCTTTTTGCTAGATATGAAGTTTACCTTCGTTCATGTAATTCATTCCCCCTTGGACAATTCTTAGTGTTAGAGCACTGCTCGGTCGAACTCGCAATCGTTGTTATCTCAAGCTTTTTTTATCAAGTTTAGGTGATCAAAACTACAAGTCTTTATTTCCAGTCTACTTATAGCTATGTCTTGGATTAGGATAGAATGTGTAGTTGAGCTTTAGCCTTCACGTCGGTCATCGATTGAAGACGAAGATCTACTGAGGAGAGCTTAGAGGAACTTCATCAACAAAAGGTATGTGGAGACTAACACTTATCTATCACTCAGAAGTCTATTCTATTATATCTCCTATTGAGACTAAGTCGTATAGCTATATAGACTTTACATTATACACATTTGATATTTCGAGTTGAGTTTAACTCGCTTATATCTTTCTCGAAATATGTATTGGAAAGCTTTTTGTTTTAACTACGTTCATCATTATTCTTGACGAGTTTAGTTGGAAACGATTTATTTGTTGGAAACTAAACAATGAGTCAAAAGATGATCATGTGAAAAATTGCCTTGAAACATCTTACATGATTTGCGTGAGACAGTCATTTGATATAGACTCGGATTGTTTCGTACTGATCATTCGATCACTTGAAAATTACTTATAAGCTAATAGTTTGTGTGAGACAACTATTATCATCTTCTAAGGATGTTTTAATGATTGAAATGGAAGTTTAGAACAAATAACCATTGTCTGGATATATCACAGTATGCATACCAGTCTGCAAACTGTCGTAGTGTGATTCAGGTCCGGGAACCAAGTATGCTATGCAAACATTTTTTACTGTCAAAGTCCGGGAACCAAGTTTGCATACCCGTTTGCAAACGGTTTCACCTGAGTTGCAGTCTGGTACGACAGTATGCATACCCGTTTGCGAACTGTCGGACAAGTCAGTGTACGGAACTCTAGTTTGCGTATCCGTTTGCAAACTGAGTTAGTTTGAGTTCTAAAATCGGTTAAGTATGATTTCATACTCATGAACAAATACATTTATATATTAAGGAATGCAATCTTTGCAAACCGTGGCTAAAATGTTCATGAATTGATTCTCTTGAATCAAATATGATTTTGTTTCAATTATGTCTTGTATACTTCTACGAGAATATAAACAATTGAACAACTCCATGAGTAACACAATTAGATTCATTTGATTATCATTTGATCTAGAAGAGTTAGATTAATGTTGTGAATACAAAAGTGTTCATATGGCTAACTTCGGTTAACTGTTATTGATCCAACTTAATATACACGTTTAGTTGTAGTTACCCATATCTAAATGATAAGTGCATATTTTATATATTTTTAGTGTCAATTCCATGCTAGTAATTTCTTATGTTCTTGCAAATTATTGTATATTAAGTCTGTTTTTCTCTATTTGTGTTTTATTAGGTGAATCATCCAAAAGAAGTGAATTGGAAATTACTTGTGTAAAGAAAGAAGTTAGCTACAAATAGAGAAAATCCACAGTAGTTGTTACGGCTAAAAGTCTCAGCCGTGATAGAAAGAAAGAAAAAGGAGCTGAATCCAAGAGAAGTTACGGCCGGAAAGTCTTGGCCGTAAGAAGAGAAGGCGAAAATAAGCTGTCACTTCCACGAAACTGACAAGCCAAAGTTTATTATTTGGGCTGGGATTCCTAGTTATTAAGTGAGCCCATGCGATTATTTATTCCCAAATGCACATCCAAACTTCGGCAGTGTCTTATTTTTGGAATTTGGTGAGTTTCTGGCAACCTAATTCGACCGGGATTCGAGGCACGGGCACTTCTACAATTTAGGTACTATATAAGAGACTTCTTAACCTAAAATTAGATAACACATATCTCTATACATCTCATATTATACTTTTGTTCTTCATTAATATTTTAGGGTTTACCCCTTTAGGGGGAAACCGGGTAATTGTGTAATCATGAGAAGCTAAACTTTTTGTTGATTGAGGATGAATTCAATGTTCTAAGCGTGAAGCTTTATTAGTTATATAAATCAAATTGGAGTTTTATCATCATCGTTTGTTTTCACTATTTCTAGGGTTTATGATTGATTAATTAGATTGTATGGAGTGCACACTAGATTAATCTTTTGATCATTCTATTGCTAGTAAAGGGTTATGATATCCGTGTAATTGTTGAATAATCCTTACACAAGTAGAGAACGTGAGACCTTGCAGAGAGATTCTATGGAGCAATCGTGTGTGAGGACAACACTAGTAAGTGGACCTTGCGCTAAGAGTCTAACTGCTGGGATCAACCTAAGTTCACATAACTTAAAACTTCAGATTGGGTTACACCTTGAGTGCGCTACTACTTGGTGGTTCAGTTGGATAGAACTTGATATGCGATCGTTTCGGTATCAAGTTACACAAGGAACTTTAGGGATAACACTGCTCTAGCTGCTTTCCTACGGTTGTTGATGAATGGTTCTAACGAAGATAGATAAGTATACTAATCCAGCTATCGCTTGGTAACGGTGAAGGATTCCTTGATCATCTTTTTTCTTTATGGTTGTCTTTTTATTTATCTTACAACCAACCCCCCTTTGTTTTATCTTATTTTGCTATCTAAATAACCTGTCAATTACACAGCTCTCTGTGGGAACGATCCTTACTACCGCTATATTATTTATTTAATTAGTGGGAAATACCTCGATGAATTTGTTGTGGTTACGACACGCATCAAATTTTGGCGCCGTTGCCGGGGAGCAGTTACTAATTGATTTGTTATTTGTTTAGCTTGTTGTTTGAGGGTAAAAACTGATTCTGCTGTTTTTGGTAATTTGGGGCGTGTTGATGAGAAATGAGTTCAAACCCTAAACAAATGCACTGCACGGGAATGCTTTTAGGTTCGAGAAATCAATCTGTAAGACTCTGGCCTAAACCAAGAAATGGTCGTTCCAGATTCAATTCGGTCACAAGGTGAAGGAGAAGGGTTGATCTTAGGGAGGGAAGCGGAGAAGGTGTTTGAGATCAGAGTGTTGAATTATGAAGGTGTGGTTGTTTATGACTTGTGTATCAGAAAATGGTTTCTGGCTACTTGTGTTGATAACACTTGTGTTCTTGTTGTCGAAATAGGTCGAAAACCTATTTATACAAGTCATTTGAGCGCAACCTTGATCTCGTAGGAAGTGGAGAAGGTTAAGTGATGGATTAGTGGGGTTGTGTAGGAGAGGGTGATCATCACGTGGTCAGTCCTTCACCCACTTATCTCATTGTTGTTAACCGTTCATCTCTCTCGTTATGGGCGTGTTGCACGCCGCACGCTGTAAACCGCCAGATCAATACCGCGGTAAATATCCCCCAGTTTGCGACATGTGTGATGTCTCGAGTAAGTGGGTCAAGTCGTTGAACTTGCCGCAAAGAATAGCATACAACGCTATTAGGTGAAACAACTAAGTTGTTTATGGAGTCGATATTCATAAAATATCGCATGTGTTCGATGCATGTAATGCATCGCTTTTAAGCAACCAGCTCAAGACAATCGATATGCATGAAGCATCGTTGTTTTAAAGCTTGATTGAGTAAGTCGCGGATTGAGCGTTTTAAAATAGCAGCATGTCCGACCAACTTCGGGTGATCGTTTGAAGGCCGCATGGGCGAGCCATCATTTGGTCGATCGTTCCCCTTGATAGAGTGGCGGCCGGTGATCATTGAGGTACCTCATTGATCGCCTAATATCTAATCCAAACTATCCGACCAAGCTGGCGAAGTTGGACGGACGAGATGGTTTGCGGCAGATGTTTGTCATCGTTGATATAATTTTAAAGTTTAGGGACGTGCGGATGTCCCTTCTTTGGCTAGTCGAATCCAAGCACTGGGTGCTAATTCGAACGGATCGATAGGGCATGCGTGGAGACAAGCCGCCAGCGTGCATGCCTACATCTCTTGGTCCATCAAAATCGGATCTAGGCCACTCGATTCGGCCGGCGAAGATGAGTGGCCACGATCAATTTGCGACAGAAATATATTGCCGCAAAGCGCAAATTAGGGTTTTGGACAGCCGCGGCTACTCCAGTTCGATCGAGCAATTCGGTGCTTCATTGACCTCCCACAGGTAAGTCGATCGAACATGAACAGAGTTGGGCCGGTGGTGAACTCGTGTGCACTTCCCTGATCGTCCAAAACGCGATCTAAGCCATCCAGACAGGCTGGCTAAGTTGGATGGTCGTGATCGATTTAAGACACTAATGTACTTCCGCGACCCAAATTAGGGTTTAGAAGCACCACGCCTGCCATAGTTTGGGCAAACGATTTATTGCCTTATGTTCTTGCCGTGGACAGACCGATCGAGTAGGGAAAAGCTGAGCCGCCGGTGTGCGTGCTAGCACTTCCCTAATCACTTGTGGAGTAATCCAATCCGTCCAACCAGGCTGGCAAAGTTGGACGGCTGTGACGCTTTTAAGACTGTTTTGGACAGTTTATGCTCGTTTGAGCTTCTTTCCACAGCGTGACCACCCTACTTAGGGTTGGCGTTTGACAACGCTGGGATGCGTTTAGGCAAGGTCCGATCAGTTGGGGCGTTGGTGGGCTCGCCGATGGTCATCATGATGGTTGCCTATTTCCACCAGGGCTTGGCCAGGCTTGTTGAATTGCGCGACCAAATTGTGTGGCCGTGATCGTTTCTGAGACTGATATGGACAGTCTAGATTTTCCTTAAGAAAATTAAACATGTTCAATCGAGTCGTCTTTAGTTAAAAGCGCGTCGATACAAGATTCTCTTTGTCAGAGAGTGATGTAGCCTGTGTGGGTATTTTCATGCAAATATCAATACTGGCACTTTGGGAGATTCATGCTATTCTGCTGAGAATGAACACTTAATCGTCATGTCATGTCAATGATGAGAGTTCAGCTGAGAACATAGCACGGAAAATACTAGGTAAATCATGCATTAATTAATAATGCTGGTATAAAATAGAAATCACGACATATTTGGGATTGCTACTATACACACCATTATGAGTGAATTTCATATGCATTGAATTGCTCAATGAGCGAGGAGGCTTTTTGCACTCGTCACTTTTCAAATGGCTTTACCCCTTGCAGGGTGACAGCGCATTAAATACTGGTTTTACAATTTTAGCCTTGAACTAAAAACCACCATCAACACTTGTTTTTTTTTTTTAAATTTTTGTTTTGATTTTCTCTTTCTTGTGAGTCGTCATGTTTCCTTATGGAAATAACGTGTACGAAGCACAAGACCAATCATGATATTATAGTGGTAATCAATATGGTTTTCAATCTCATTCATATGACAACTACCAACCATCCTATGGGTATAATCAAAACCAATCTTTTGGCTATGATCAATATCCCACGGAACCTTACGGATATTCTCATACATGTCAACAACCTTATGACGGGAATGTAAGTTAACAATCACAAGGATGGGAGGATAGTAATGCTTTTAATTCTATTTCATCAAGTGTTGCAGAACAAATGTGTACCATGATGGAGGATATTCGCATACAAATGGAAAAATATTACATGGGTTAGAGCAACATCAACAAAGCGTTGATTAATAACTCCAAGAACTTCAAGAGGGTATTAACAACTTAAGAAGAGACATGGATCGGATTAAGGAAGAAATGGATAAAGATGAGCAACCTTTAGAAAATCCATGTAATAATGATGAAGTTGTTCCAGCTCCGGATCGTAATAATGATCACTCGCCTATTCAAAAGGAGGAGCCTTGGTATGACCGAACCATTGTTATGAACGGTGTAACTTACTCGAATGCATATCAACGTTACAGTGAATATCCGGATTACAATGTTTTTAGGCCGGTTGATTTGCAAGAAGTAGACCCAATTATTCCTTTGTCGGAGATTGATACAGAAGACCCTAGGATTTGTACCAATGAACTAGACTTTTTGGGAGGATTCTGATTTTGATGACGAGGATGTTGAAGAGATTGATATTGAGAATGAAACCAAATTGATTGAAGTTGTGGAAGACCCAATTGAACTTGTCAAAGAATATAATAATGCTGAGATTTCGATTGAAGTAGATATTAAGAGTTCGATATAGGAACACGATATACTTGAGGTAAATAATTCACTGTTAGATAGGAAAGATGAGGATCTGATACAAGGTTTGTTTAATCTTTTGAATAATTCTATATTTATTGATCATTTCCATCCAATCGAATTAGATTCTCAACGAGTTGTTAACCCGACTTTTAGGAAAATACCTCACTTAGGATTGGAGTTGTGTGCTTCTAAAGTTTTAACGGATTATTTTGCTTCTAAGTATCCACCAATTGATGTGTTTGATTCTAATAGTTTGCAGGTTCGTCATGCTGAAGAACCTTTTGAAGTACCCATGTTTTATGTTCTTTATCCACTTTCGAGTGCAGAAAGGACATGATAAGAAATCCCCAATTACTTAGAACTCTTAATTAAAACTAGGGTTAGGGTTAGAAATCCCTAAATTCTCTTGTTTTAGGCATTAGTTTATTTTTGGAAATTTTTCAGTTTTAAGAATTTTATTTTAGATTCCTAATTATAGAAGTAGTTTCCGTTCTAGGTTACCTTTCCTTAATGTTATAGTTCAGTGGACTATATAAGAAGGTCTAGTGTTATTAGTTTGATTATCTATGAGAATTATAAGTTTGTTCTAAGTTTCTGTGTTCTTTTAAAGTCTACTTTGATGGCCGTGGGTAAGAACTATTAAGTTCTTATCAATTGGTATCAGAGCAGGCGTATCCTGTTTATGACCAAAACTCGAAAACAAAAACAAGTAATTATGGAGAAGCAATTAGGTGAGCTAACAGAGAAGATGGCTGAGATGACATCAAATCAAGCTTTGTTAATTGAGAGGATCTGCCAGCTTGTGGAAAGCAAAGAAGTTGGGAACAATGAGGGACAAAACCAATCAAAAAAAGGAGGTGAGATATTATATTCTTCCAAGTTTGATGGATCTGATGTAGAAGGTTGGCTCTTTAAGGCTGCACAATATTTTGAGTATTATGAAACACCTGCGAATCAGAAAATCAAGTTGGCAACATGTAATTTAGATGGTAAAGCTTTACAATGGTATAGGTGGCTGAAGAGAACTAAACCTGTAGTTACTTGGGGAGAATTTGAGAAAGCCATTATTAGTCGTTTCGGTATTACTTCATATGAAGATGCAGGAGCAAAACTCACTAAAATTAAGCAGTAAGGTTTATATGTAGAATATTGTGAAGAATTTGAACGATTATCAAATTTGGTGGATAATTTACCTGAAGAATTTTTAGTGAGCTGTTTTCTAAGTGGATTAAAAGACGAGGTAAGACTAGAAACTCAATCCCACACTCCTATTAATTTACATGATGCAATGGCAATTGGAAGGTTACAAGATGAGAAGGTAACATTGCGAAAACAATCATATAGAATAGCACCAAAGACACCTAGTGTTGTTAATACTAGTAGACCTTTTAATTCTAGAGCACCTATATCATCTTCAAAACCCATGACAGAAACTCCAGTTGTTAGAAGATTAACTCAGGCTGAAGCTGAAGAAAGAAGAAAGCAACAACTATGTTATAACTGTGATGAAAAGTGGCACCGAGGTCATCGCTGTAAAACTCAGACATTGTTCTTAATTGATAGATATGACAATCAGGATGAAGATGAAGGTACATATGAAGTTGCTATAGAAGAAGAATCTGAAAAAGAAGTCGTCGAGATTTCTATGCATGCACTCGATGGATCATTAGCTCCACAAACCATGCGGGTTCAAGGAGAAATTAAGAAGGCTAAAGTTACCATACTTATCAATTCTGGAAGTACCCATAATTTTGTTGATTCTGCGATACATAAAAGAATGGGAATTAAGATAATTAAAGATGAGACTTTTGAGGTGTTGGTAGCTAATGGTGCTAGAATGACTTGTGAAGGAAGATGCTTATAAGTTAAATAAATATGGGTTCAAAGGAACTTTTTATGTATTGCCACTTGGGGATGCGATTTGGTTCTGGGAGTCCAATGGTTAGAAACGTTGGGTCCCATAACTTGGGATTTCAAACATTTAACCATGGATTTTAAGAGGGATGGTGAACGTATTCGACTAGAAGGAGATAGGAAAAATAAAGTAAAGTTAGCAAACATCAATAGCATCCAGAAACTCTTAAATAAGGGATCAACTGGGTTCTTTTGCAAAATCAACCGATGTTCAGAAGCACAAATTAGTCAAGAAACACCAGGGGAGATAAAAGAATTAATTTAAGAGTTTGGTGAGGTGTTCTCGGTACCCACAATGCTGCCACCTGTGAGAAGCCATGATCACCGCATAACGTTACAACATGGGAGTGCTCCAATCAATGTACGACCTTACAGGTACGCACATTACCAGAAAGGTGAGATCGAAAAGATTGTTAAAGAGTTGGTAGACTCAGGATTAGTTAGGCCAAGCACGAGTCCTTTCTCTTCTCCTGTTTTGTTAGTTAAGAAAAAAGATGGCACTTGGCATATGTGTGTTGATTATGGAGCTTTAAACCAGGCTACTGTCAAGGATAAGTTTCCTATTCTAGTCATTGATGAGTTATTAGATGAACTACATGGAGCTTTATTCTTTTCGAATCTAGATTTAAGATCGGGTTATCATCAAATTAGGATGTATGAACAATATATCTACAAAACAGCTTTTCGAACCCATGAATGACACTATGAATTCCTAGTGATGCCGTTTGGATTAACTAATGCTCCATCTATATTTCAACATCTTATGAATGATGTGTTCTGAAATCAATTAAGAAAATTTGTCTTGGTTTTCTTTGATGATATTCTGATCTATAGTCCTACTTCAAGGTGGAAGGCACTACTACTAGCTGAGTTTCATGACTATCCAATTGCTGGTCATGCCGGATATTTGAAGACAGTAAAACGTTTATCTAAGTTGTTCTACTGGTCTAGA
Source organism: Papaver somniferum (assembly GCF_003573695.1). NCBI lineage: Eukaryota > Viridiplantae > Streptophyta > Magnoliopsida > Ranunculales > Papaveraceae > Papaver > Papaver somniferum. Next base: position 153,927,834 of record NC_039360.1, on the reverse strand, counting down.
ATGCATAAAGAGGTGAGAGACTACATTGCTTGCTGTGATGTTTGCCAAAGGAATAAATATAGTACTCTTTCTCCAACAGGATATCTTCAACCATTGTCGATTCCTACTACAGTATGGACAGATATATCCATGGATTTTGTTGAAGAGTTTCCAAAGTCTAAAGGGAAAACTGTGATTCTTGTAGTGGTGGATCGACTAACTAAATATGCCCATTTTCTTGCATTAAAACATCCATATACAGCCACATCGATAACCCAGAAGTTTTTAGAAACAGTCATCAAACTTCATGGATTTCCTCAATCTATAGTTTCTGATAGGGATGTTGTATTTACAAGTAATTTTTGGCAAGAGTTGTTTCGCCTACATGAAATCAATTAAGAATGAGTTCCTCCTATCATCCGCAAACCGACGGTCAAACTTAAGTGGTTAACAGATGTTTGGAAGGTTACTTACGGTGTTTCGCTGGAAATAAACCAAAATGATGGTCATCTTGGTTACCATGGGCAGAGTATTGGTATAATACATCCTATCATACTTCAACTAATACTACACCGTTTGAGGCTTTGTATGGCATTCCTCCTCCGGTATTAGCAACTTATTTACCAGGAGAAGCGAAAACCACAACTTTGGATGAGGCAATAACCAAGAGGAATGAAGTTTTATCAATGCTTAAGGATCAACTTCAAGTGGTGCAGAATAAAATGAAGCTAAGGGCAGATGAAGGACGTCGGGACGTTGTATATCAAGTTGGGGATTATGTGTATCTGAAGTTGCAGCCATATCGGCAAAATTCTAATGTGCAAAGGAAGAACCAAAAATTATTTCCACGATATTTTGGACCTTATAAGATTTTGGAGCGTATAGGACCCGTGGCTTATCGATTGGACTTGCCTAAGGAGTCAAAGATACATTCGGTATTTCATGTATCGTTTCTGAAGAAGGCTTTGTTTCCTAACACAGCTGTTGGGGATAATCTACCAGAAGAAGAAGATGAGGTTGATCCAGTAATCTCCATGGTTGAACTGATCCTTGAGGTCAAGGAAAATCTTAAGGGGGAGGGAATGATAAGAAATCCCCAATTACTTAGAATTCTTAATTAAAACTAGGGTTAGGGTTAGAAATCACTAAATTCTCTTGTTTTAGGCATTAGTTTATTTTTGGAAATTGTTCTGTTTTAAGAATTTTATTTTAGATTCCTAGTTATAGAAGTAGTTTCCTTTCCAGGTTACCTTTCCTTAATTTTATAGTTCAGTGGCCTATATAAGAAGGTCTAGTGTTATTAGTTTGATTATCTATGAGAATTATAAGTTTGTTCTAAGTTTTTGTGTTCTTTTAAAGTCTACTCTGCTGGCCGTGGGTAAGAACTATTAAGTTCTTATCAGACTAAGTGTGGGGGAAACTTCAATAAAGTGATAGCTTCAATATTTATCTCTTGTGCTAATATTTTTGTGAAGATGTTATTAGAATTGCAGATTATTTTCTGGGTGGACTACCAGATTTCAGATTGTTGGTGTATGGCCGATAACGAGAAGGTCAGGCTGAGGACGTTAAACTAAACGCTGAATGGAAGGCAACCCATAAGTTTTGTATTTTCCATCCTTTTGTTTTTATTTTTCTTCTTTTGCATATCATAATAGGATTTCCCACCTTGATTTTACTTAGGACGAGTCAATTACATTAAGGACAATGTAAAGTTTAAGTGTGGGGGAGTGTTTGGATATTTTGCATATAGAGTTTTTAAAATTGTTGCATAAAAACCTCCAATTTGTAGATATTTTAGAGTCACTAGCATACTTCTAGGTATGTTTACATAGAGATTTCTGTCGACATAACTGAACTTGGAAGTGTTAGGGAACTACGTTCGGATTTCTTGCTTGTTAGAGTGTTAAATAATGGATTTAATCATGCCGGTGATGCAAATGAGGAGCAGGGAGAAATGCATTATTAGAGTTTCCGATCAATCATTAGTGGAGACTACCTATTTTCAAATCAACAGAGGCACCAAACCAAATTTTCTTTATAGCTGACTAAAGAGCTTTCTTTTGAGTGTGTGTCACAGTACGTTAATTCCGGGTAGAATGGTGAGCTACCCAACCTCCCACCAATAGAAGCACTACTCTTTGATCTCTTGAGTGCTAATTTTGTCAATCATGAGGGTGACGTCTATAGATTAAAGCCACCTTCTTGTAGTTTGATTTGCAGTTAGCACCATTCTCTCTCTTGCCAACAACAGGTCCATAGAAACACCATCATCATCAACAAGGAAGCGACATCAAAATCTACAAGGAAAGTTGAAGGCGTTTGAGGTTTACAAGCAACAATACGAGTAAGAGCAAATTTCATATCCAAGTAAAGCAACATGCAATGAGCAGACTTTTATATACATGTTGAAGACTTACACATAAGGGGCAAAATTCTAAATCAAAGTGGAAGACTAAGTACAAGAGCGAAGAAAATAAAAAGATGAGAGTTATTGAAGTTTATGATACGAAGACAATACAAGTTGTGAAGATCAAAGTGGTAAAGTACTTCTTTCATGGCCATGTTAATTTTAATTTCGTTATTATTTTTGTAGTTGCAATCTTTTTGTTATTCGACAAAAAAAAATACAAAAAAAATACAAAAAAAAAAACAAAAAAAATACAAAAAGATTTGCATTTAGGTTGTTATTTGTTCAATAAAGGCATGGGGAAGAAAAATATATAAAGAATTTCCAAGCAACAAGGAAATTGAGGAAAAGAGTTACAAATTGTCGAAGTTCCACAAAGATCAAGAGTTTATCATCAACAGTTGAAGACCGAAGACGAAGAAAAAGGTGAAGAAGATGAGCTGAAAACTACGTTTCTACATTGGATGCTGTGAGAGTGGTATTTTCGTCACTGCCGATCGGATGTGAAGGTGGTGAGTACTCCCATCCTCGCAATAATGGTTGATTTATTTTCTTAGAGATCATCAGAAAAAGTCTTTTATTTCCCACGATTTTGTGGGGTCTCCATAAATAAATTAGAAGGTTTCCTTCCCATCATTCAACATGTGTAGGATTTATCTCTTCATTCCTACCTGCATACATGTGAGACCCATAAAAAAGTCGTCTTATTGAGTGCAATTATCATAAAATCCTTTTAAGTGAGGCAGAAGTCGAGGAGAAATGCTTATTGATCTCTCTCAAACACGCATTCTCTCATTATGGTGTGGTTGTTTCTCACTCAACATTTAAGAATGAGAATATTTTCTTTGGTATTTCTAACTTCTTATTACTAGCATGCAGAAACTCTATATCCTCATAGCTCTTTGGATGCTTGGGACGCTGGAACCCTTTGCAGTTGGAGTAGGGTTTGTGGGTATACCTCTCGTAATCCTTCACGAGACTATAACTCGTCCACTAGGGACACCTAGGGTTTTAAAGGCCTGTTACACATGCTAAGTGTAACCGTAACCTCGACGACAATGAGTTGTTGTATTTTAGATAGTTTGCTCGAGGACTAGCAAAAGCCAAGTGTGGGGGATTTTGATAAGTGCATATTTTTAGTGTCATTTCCATGCTAGTAATTGCTTATGTTCTTGCAAATTATTGTATATTACATTTGTTTTTCTCTATTTGTGTTTCATTAGGTGAATCATCCAAAAGAAGTGAATTGACACTTAATTGTGTAAAGAAAGAAGTTAGATACAAATAGAGAAAAGCCATAGTAGTTGTTACGGCTAGAAAGTCTCAGCCATAATAGAAAGAAAGAAAAAGGAGCTGAATCCAGGAGAAGTTACGGCCGGAAAGTCTTGGTCGTAAGAAGAGAAGGAGAAAATAGGTTGTCAGTTCCATGAAACTGTCAAGCCAAAGTTTATTATTTGGGCTGGGCTTCCTAATTATTAACGTGATCCCATGCGACTATTTATTCCCAAATGCACAGCCAGACTTCGGCAGTGGCTTATTTTTGGAATTTGGTGAGTTTCTAGCAACCTAATTTGACCGGGATTCGAGACACGGACACTTCTACAATTTAGGGACTATATAATAGACTTCTTAACCTAAAATTGGATAACACATATTGAAAAAGTGGGGGTACAACAACCACACCCAATATTTCGATTAGCAATTTGTATGGACTAACTCCAATATACTTTCAAGAGAATCAACTAGACTCAATCTTAATAAAGTATATCAAAGAGTTCCAATATCTCGATCTCTCTATTTATCTCTTACTCAAGCAAACATAAATCTGCAAGTCTAATTAAATACAAGAGAGATAACTTGGATGGTACCAAAGACGAATATCCAAGTGTCAATCAATGTAAATCAACAACCAAAGGTTGGATATTATAATTGATTGAACTTAACGCACGACCTGTGATATTTTAATTATATAACAAAATATAATGCGGAAAAGAAATAACACATACACCAGAAGTTTTGTTAACGAAGAAACCGCAAATGCAGAAAAACCCCGGGACCTAGTCCAGATTGAACACGCACTGTATTAAGCCGCTACAGACACTAGCATACTACAAACTAACTTCGGTCTGGACTGTAGTTGAACCCCAATAAATCTCACACTGATCCAAGGTACAGTTGCGCTCCTTATGTCTGTGATCCCAACAGGATACTACACACTTGATTCCCTTAGCTGATCTTACCCACAACTAAGAGTTGCTACGACCCAAAGTCGAAGACTTTAATAAACAAATTTTTATCACACAGAAAAATCTATGGTAATAGATAAATCTGTCTCCCACAGAAATACCTACGAGTTTTGTTCCATCTGATAAATCAAGGTGAACATGAACCAATTGATAACCCGGACTTATATTCCCGAAGAACAGCCTAGTATTATCAATCACCTCACAATAATCTTAATCGACTAGCGAAATAAGATATTGTGGAATCACAAACGATGAGACGAAGATGTTTGTGATTACTTTTATATCTTGCCTATCGAAGATACCAATCTCAAGCCAATCGTTACGATTGTACTCAATACGATAGAAACAACAAGATCAGATCACACAACTACAAGAAAGTAGTATTGGTTTGGCTTCACAATCCCAATGAAGTCTTCAAGTCGTTAACCTATAGGGTCTCGGTAGAAACCTAAGGTTAAAGGAGAATCGACTCTAGCTTATACAACTAGTATCACATATGAGGTGTGGGGATTAGGTTTCCCAGTTGCTAGAGTTCTCCCTTATATAGTCTTTCAAATCAGGGTTCGCAATCAATGTTAATTAAATAACAAAGCATTCAATATTCACCGTTAGATGAAAACCTGATTAGATTCAAGCTAATATCTTTCAACCGTTGGATCGAAAACTTAGCTTGTTGCACACAAATGAAATGCACGTTTTTAGGTTTATGTAACCGTACCCAAACATGTACATTTGTTGGTTCAACAATAGTTAACCAAATGGTTAGTCATATGAGCACTCTCACATCAACCATATTCTTCTTCACCATAACTAGTTCAAATGACTCAAATGAACTAGTTAGAGAGTTGTTCAATTGCTTAGATCTTATAAAAGTATACAAGACACAATCGAAGCAAAAACGATTTGATTCACTCGAATCGATTCATTAACTTTATAGCCACGGTTTGCAAACTTGCATTCCTTAGTTAATATAAGTATAAGTTCACGAATAATCATTTTTAGATATAACCAACCTAAGTACGCGGACTTGGTACGCGGACTTAAGTACCCGGAATAAGTTTGTAACAATTTTACAAACTCCAGCAGATTTTCTCGGGAAGAGAACCTCCGTCAGTACGCGGACTGGGTTCGCGGACTCTTTTTCTGGTTTTCCTGAGCATCAAAGTAAGCATACTTTGGTTCAAGGAATAAGGACTTATACATGTATGCGTTTCCACACAATGCTTATATCCAACAATGGTTATATAATCTAAACTCTCATTTCAATCATTGAAACATTCTTAGAGGACGTTATATAGTTATTATTCACAAACCATTTTTCTTCAAAGCCATTTTCAAGTAATTAAAAAAAAACATGACTTTCGTCACTAGGTAAAGATGAACTTGGCCAAAGCGAAAGCTTACCAACACATATTTCGAGAAATAGATAAGCGAGATAAACTCGGCTCGAAATAGCAAATGTGTATAATCAAAGTCTATATACCAAAACGACTTTTGTCTCAAGATAGGAGATAGATTAGATAGACTTTTGAGTGATAGATAAGTTCAAGTCTCCACATACCTTTTAGTCGATGAAGTTCCACCAGTTCCTTCGTCTTGTATGATGATTTCCATGGAGTTCTTGAGCTCAACTACACTTTCTATCCTAGTCCGAGTCTTAGTTATAAGTAGACTAGAAATCGAGACTTATAGTTTTGATCACTAACATTGACAAACATGCTTGAGATAGCAACGCATGCGAGTTCGAGCGAGCAGTGCTCTAACAATCTCCCCCTTTGTCAATTTTAGTGACAAAACTATAAATACATATGGAATACAATAATAAATAAATAAACTTTTGTAGCTCATATTCCACATGCCTAATCTTCAACATTACTTGAAATCTTCGTCACTTCCAAGTACTCCAATGATCCCAAAGGTTGTAAGTTTAGCATTATCGTTGTTGAAAATCCGTAGCTATAACAATGAGAAAACAAGAATTCTCGATCATTGTTATACAGTGTCATAGTATTATTATACAACATCAAAGTTCAATTGTATCATAACTTCGACAACAATACTATGGTGATATGTATCACTCCCCCTTAGTCAATACTCCATCTCACATGTAAACCACTCCCCCTTACATAATGATCCGAAAACCATATGTATTTGTAGTGCGAACTACACATTAATTCTCCCTCTTTTTGTCAATAAAATTGGCAAAGGTACGAAAACGGGATCCTAAAGAAAATTTCCATAGAAACATTTCATGACCAAAAGTAAGCACATATCAACTTATTTAAATGTAATCATATAGCCGAAGCTACATGCTTTCATCAAGGATTTTATAAAGATACAAGATAACTCCTATAATATTCCACAGACGCACTCCCCACAAAGATTTGTCAATTAAGCACAAGTTCAATTAAGAACTCTCCCCCATAATATGTCATTCACGAAAGAACAACAAGAGCGACCTTAATTTCATAAGAAAGGAAGGATTTCTTTGGACACAACAAATCACATACGAATATGAATTTTAATCCAAAAATACTCAATTAGATTAATCACAAGAGAGCCCGTAATTAATCTAATCTGAATTTCTCGACATAAGAGAACTTACAGAGCCTCACAGTATATACATAAAATATGGATCAGGGAAGATCAATACTACGGAATAAATAAGGATTCATTTTATTTTCCATCACTATTTGCACAATGACATACAATAGACATAATTCTCGTAAACAAAAGTCCATCCTATCTTCCATCACTATTTGCATAATGACATAATAGGCTTCAAACTGTTGTAATGTCAAAAGTCCACTCATTCTTTTATCAATACATGCATATCGACATATGAAAGACTTAACTTTTGACAAGGTATGGGACAATCATAGTTCACGGACGCAAACACACATATCCCATAACAAAATGCAATATATAAAACCATAAAGATTAATACTGCAAAAATCATCTTCCAAACAATTTTTTAGAAATTAAACAAATAAACCTAAAAACATGAAGATGAAAACGTTGGACATAGCTATCTGTAATCACAATAATAGCTATTTCAAACTCTAGTTAATCTTCTAACAAAACAAGAAAAGAATATTTACTAGACATTGTAGATCTTTCTCAGACCATCTACCTAGAATTCCTTCTCATTATTGAAAAAACCATTGATTATGGGATCGTTCAATTCCTCTAAATCTTCAGAAATATCTGTCAACTCACTAAGTTCTCTTTTTAGCTGACGCAAGGTGTTCTTTGTTACAAACAAAATTTGTTCATAGTGAGTTATTTTTTCTAAAGACGAACAATTTGAGATTTTAAATTGTTTCTTTTGTTGATGAAATCTTTCACCAAAGCCCTGAAGTTATTATCAAGCTGATAAGAAGACAAGAGGCAGTTAGAGGAAGAACCATCTCCATTATTTGTATCCTTCACTTTCTTCACCCTTGAGGAAAGGATTCCTTTACATAGATACACATTAACTGCTTCGACTGCATCCCTGCATGTGGTGCTTCTAGTTACAGGAGTCATGAACCTGTATCTTTTAAGGAGAAAGAAAGTCTATAAATGATTTTATAAAATACTTATGATCGTTTAAACCCTAGAAGAATGTATAACAGATCTTCCGTGGTTTAATGAATCATTATCTAAAAAAGTTAGGAGAATATTTTCTTAACAATAATAAGAATAATGTATAATAACATCACTTGATCCACATGGACGCAAACCTCATCTTCTCAAGTTAAAGATGAGGATGCAAACGTTACAGGTTCTAAAAAGTGACGTCGTGAGCCAAACGCTCCCCTCTTTTACCACATAGTGGTTTACCAAGGTTTGTTTTGTAAACAGGTTTCCTACCTCTTCTGGCTCTAGAAGCACTGGTTTTAGGAGAACTATGTTGATTATCCAGAATCATCTTTTGCATGTTCTTCTACAGTTTGGAAATTCTTTTGTTGTTCCTCTTGAATCTCCAGCACGTGCTTTGAACATGATTTGCATTTCCACAAAACGAACAAATCAAAGATTACTTGTCTTGTTGAATTGCCTTCTGTCTATCACAACAATTACCCTTGATTTTTCCATGATCAATAGAAATAAAGGGGTAGACTATGCCTGCAGTTTTGCCTTTAAATCCTAACCCATTTGTGTTTCCAAAGGATTTCTGACCAAATAACATTGCTGAAATTTTTTCAGAACTTCCAGATAATCTTTGTAGATCATCCTTAAGAGTATTAATCTCTTCTTCCTTTAGATCCATGGTTCTGGTGAGTTTATCATTAAGACAGTCTATCTCAAGATTTTTCACCTGGATTGATGATTCCAATTTCTTCTATGAAGCTTTTAATTGAAGATTTTCTTGAAGAACCTCTTTATTCAAGAATTCAAAGATCTATGTGTCAGACTCTGAATCAGAACTTGAGTACGTGAATGTTTCTGCTGCAAGAGCTGAGGGTTCATTACAATCATCAGACGTATTCAAGATGTTGACACTTAGAGATTTTTCTTTTGTTGAATCATCCAAAGCAAATGTTGGCGAGGGACGTTTAACACATCTACTGCTTCTTTTAAAAAACTCTTTGATCCTTTCTGTTATCAGTGGTTTATTGAAACAACCATCATTGGAACAACATTCATCAACCCAAGACAAGTTAGAAGCTTCACTTGTGTTGGAGACAACATTGAATGCAGACGTTCGAAAAGAACTTTGATCAAGAATTTTTAACTTTCCAACAAGGGTATCTCTGGAAAGGGTATCAAGGTTATTTCCTTCAACTATGGCATGTTTCTTAGAGTCGTATCTAGATGGCAGCCGTAAGGACCCTCAAGCTCGTCAACGCTATTAGACCAGTCAAGAGACAACTAAGCCGCTAATGACTCAATTAATTAGAGACGAACGTTAATTAATATGCATTAATCCAACAACGATCTAGACACGAAACTCTTTGTATAGGTCTCGAAAAGTTGTGCGAGATGGGCTACTCGAACGTGTCAATCAGATATCGGACGAAGAAGATAACATCAGAGTTGTACGAGGGGTAAAATAGATTTGCATTTAAACCGACTAGGGCTGCCCTTATCCGTTTTTTGGGTGCATTAATAATTACTCTTGGTCTTATCCCCTTCACCCCTCGAGTAGGTAAGCTCATTCTCTTCTCGTTTCTTCTTCATTCTTCTTTCTTTTTCTCATTCTGCTTATGTCCATCGCCTCTAGAGATTTTGTGAGATGATCCTGAGGTCGAATCGAAGAGAAACATAGGGTAAACCTTAGGAATTGGTTACTGGTGGTGTTGTTGATGTTATTTGATCTCGGGAGAAGAAGGAGTGATGTTTTTGAATCAATTAGAGTTCTGTTTTTGAGTTGGAAGCGAGATTAAGATGAGTTTTGAGTTTCTATTGGGTGAAGATCGAATGGTTTGGTGTTTAATTAAAGTTATGAAGCTGTTCTTCTGAAGAATCACATAACCAGGTAATTTAGGGTTTCAATTAATTCAACTTTCTTCTTGGGATTGTTGTTATTTTAGTGAATTAGTTTATGGGTTTGTGTTTGATTGACGTTTAAATGGTTATATGAAGTTTAATTTTGAGTTATTAAAGAATTAGGGTTTCTATGTTCCCCAATTTTGGAATTAGGGTTCCTGAGTTAGAAACTTAGATGATTATAAAGATGTAAATGTTGCTGGTGGAGATGGAGATTGAATCATTGGTAGTGATGATGTTGACTTAGTATGGTTGTGGTTTTGGCTTGGGGCTGTGTTAGTGTTATTGAACTGGCAGGGGACATGAGGAACTGATATTGGAAGTGATTGAAGCTTGGTTATTAATTTAAGGCTTTGCAGTTATGAAATGAATTGTTTATGAAGCATGAAGATGAAATTGATATTACAAACGCCTTGTTGATGTGTTTGTTCAGCTAAGCTTAACTGAGCTGTTGGTGGTTGCTAATTGTAGTTGTAGGTTGAATTTCAGGGGATGAAAGAATGAAACTGAGGTTTGAGATGATTATGGTGGGAGCTGTGTATATGAATGAACCTAGTAATGTGGTGATGTTAGAGTTGCAGTTGGCTTATGTGTTGAGTTTGTATACGAAGTAGAGGTTGTGGATGCTGATCCAACTATGGTGCTGCTGTGATGGATTTGTTGCAGTGAGACAAGAAGAGAGTGTATTTTGATGTGCTATTGTTAGTGATGCAGATATGGGGATAGTGATGCTGATCAAGATGAGATGTTGAATTTCAAGTGTGGAGGTTGAGTTAGATGTGGGTGCTGGGTGTGTATGTCAATGTAAATGAGATATGAGTCTGATAATGGAATGACATCTCAAGTAAATTGCTGGTGGTGATTTAATCTGAATTAGGTAGTCACAAAGGGTTATGTCTGGTGTGTAAGAGTTGTGAATGAATGGAGTGAAGGTTTTAGATGAATGTTAGGGTACAACTGGGGGAAAGAATATGTCAGATTGGATGAAGTTGTGGATCTGATATAGAATGAGCTTAACTGAAAGATGGTGAAGTTATGTTGATGAGTGTTGTTGTTGATCTACATATGATGGGATTGAAGATATGAAGATTGTTTGATGTTGGAGTTGCAATAGGAACAAATTATGTGATTTCAAATGTATTAAATTTCTATTATGTTAAATTATAAAGTTCTGTTAGAATGAATAGTTTGATCTTGAGCTGGGGTTAGAGTCTCAACTGTGTGTGAATCTTAGACTTGTCTGATTGACTCTGTTCAGTCTGACTTGGTTTATGTTTTGTCTGACTCAGTTTCTGACTGAGTTGTATCGGTGTTGACTCACCGAGTTACCTTATTGACCTGAGTTGACTCACTTGACCGATTTAGACTTTGACTTATTTGACCAGTTGACCTAGCCTTGGATGTTGACCGTTAGTTGACCTTTTGACCGTCTGTGACCGTTAGTTGACCAAGTTGGATCAAACCTTGTGTTATTGGGCCGAGCTTAGTGGACTTGGACTTAGGCCTAGTTTTCCTATTTTGATTGCTTGGACCTTTATGGTCTGAATTAACCTTTAGTTCCTTCTACAAAGTTGTAGATACTCTTTTGAACATATACAATGGACTATATAACCAATCTAATTGGATTAGTAAACCTTTGTATGCTAAAGATAGATAATGAAAATGTGTAGAACCATAGATGGGATTAAACCATTATATAGTTCACTTAGCCCATAACTAGAGAATTGTATGAAATCATTTTATGAACTTTGTATGAGCCTTTTAGCTAAACTCTTTGAGTGATTGTGTGATTAACAGTTAGTCTGTATTAACAACGATCGATTCAAAGGATGAACCAGCGGACTGAAGAATTCAAGGTAGGAGTGGCTTGTCATCAAATCAGGTGGGAACTCTGTAAACTTCTAGTAATCATTGAATCTACCTTATCTGTGAGCATGATGAGTTCTGTATTTCAGTGAACATGAAGTTTGTAATTTGATGAGTATGTTGTGTGATATGCATTATGTGGTTCCCTGCGAGGAGTGTCTGTGATTCCCCATGGCTTCTTGCTAAGTTTTAGAAGGGCGGTAACTCATCCGTTTACAATATTACTTAGAAGGGAGATAACTCATCCGTTTGCAATATGTCATGTGCCTTATGGTTACAGGGTGCCCCCAATAATTCCTTGTCTGCATAAATAGTCCCCTTTGATTGGTTGGTGTGGATTGTCGGCAGCCTCTCTTAGTGGGACACGTGTTTAGTCCGCATTCGTTGTTAGCATAGGATTCTCTTCTTATCATTTGTTGCCTTAAAGCTGTAATGAAACACCCATTTGGGGGTAAGCTGAATTTAATGAAGTATTAGTGGCTGCTACGGCAGAGTTTACCGTTTTCCGTTCGATTTCCGTTACAATTAATTCTTTCAGTACTAGCACAGTACAATTGGCATCAGAGCCGTTCCCTCCTATTCTTCATCATGGTACTTCCTACTTGCAAAGATCTAAATGATACTAACAATCGACAGCAGATTGAACTCGATTCATTGCATCAAAAGGTCAATAATCTTACTCTGCGGGTTAGTACAACATTGACTAAGGAAGATTTACAGTTGTTAAGGGTAGAAATACAACAAGAGATACAGTCTCAGTTAGAATTTTTTTTTTCAAATCGAGATCTGCAACGAGACCAAAACTGATCTCAAGGTTCTACCGGCGGTATGTCGAATCAAGCTGGAGGATCTAACATTCACGGTTCAATTGGAGGTAGAGATAATTTTCAGCAGCATCGTATGCAAAACTCGATTTTCCGAGATTCAATGGTGATAATCCGAAAAGTTGGCTACAAAAATGTGATTACTACTTCCAGATGAACAACATACAAGATACACACAAGACAAGGATGACAACAATTCACTTAGATGGCAAAGCAATTAAATGGTATGACAATTTCTGCCTTACACAACCTCATATTTCTTGGCAGTGCTTTTGTGATCGTGTTTGTGCTCGTTTTGAGAATCCTGCACATGATAATATAGTGGGTTTATTCAATAAGTTAGTACAGTTGACTACTGTGGATGCTTACTTTGAGGAATTTGAACATTTGAAGGCCTTGTTGTTAAGTGTTCACCCTCAATTTCTTGAGAGTTACTTTATAGCTAGTTTCATTGGGGGTTTGAAGGAAGAACTCGGAAGTTCAGTTCCTATGTTCAACCCACAGACATTACTCCATGCTTTTTCCCTTGCTATAATGTAGGAACAAACTCTCAACCTCCAACAGAGAGTGAAAAAACCACCACAAAAAAAAATTCCGACAACTTCTTCCTCTACTAAGCCATTCCACTCATCTTCATTCACCTCCAAACCTGTGGCTGCTCCACTTACTTCTCTTAAACCCCACTCAGCCCCAAAAACTAATGTTACCATCCCCTTAAAAAAACTTACACCTGAACAGGTTCAAGCTAGGAAAGCTCAGGGACTATGCTTTAACTGTGATGACTATTATAGAAGAGGGCATAAGAAGCAGTATCTATGTGTTTTAATTGGTGAAGAACCTGCTGAAATTTCTATACCAGAGGATGAGTTACTTATGGACACAGAGGATGCTCCTGCTGTGGACAGTGATATGGAGATTTCCCTACATGCCTTAACAGGGACTATATCTGCTGATACTATTATAATTCCAGGCTCCATTCATAAGAGGGAAATCTCCATTCTAATTGATACTGGGAGTACTAACAGCTTCATTGACAGTGCTCTTGCCAAGGAGCTCAACTGTACAGTCACTCATACTGCCATCTTACTAGTTACTGTGGCAAAAGGGGACAAAATTATAAGCTCAGGTATATGTTCTTAACTGAATTGGTCAATGCAAGGGCACAAATTTTGTGGTGACCTAAGACTACTTCCCTTGGGTGGTTGTGACATTGTTTTGGGTGCTGACTGGTTAAGGAATTTGGGAGATGTGTTGTTCAACTTATCCAAACTTTCCATTACATTCAAGTACAAGGGTAAAAAGATCACTCTCACTGGTGCTCAACAGAAATCATCCCTTAACATGATGAGTGGTTCAGCAGTCAAGAAATTCTTTCAGAAACACTCCCATGGATTGGTAGGCCAATTGTTTTCCATTTCTTCTGCTACTCCTCCCTCCCCACCACCACAAATATCCTCCTTACTTAACCAGTACACTGATGTTTTTGTTGAGACCACAAAACTTCCTTCCCAAAGAGATTTGGACCACAAAATACCACTCAAGCCTAACTCTGAACCAGTTAACCTGAAACCATACAGGTGCCCTTACTTGCAGAAAGAAGTTGTTGAAGAGTTGGTTAAAGAAATGCTCCATAAGGGTATCATTCAACCAAGTAACAATCATTTTGCTTCTCCCATTTTACTTGTCAAGAAGAAGGACAACTCTTAGAGGTTTTGTGTGGACTACAGAAGATTAAACAACCTCACAATCAAGGAGAAGTTTCTTATACCTGTCATTGATGAGCTACTAGATGAACTACATGGTTCCAAGTTTTTTACCAAGATTGATCTCAAATCAAGGTACCATCAGATAAGGGTTTCTCCTCAAGATATTTATAAGACTGCTTTTAGAACTCATCATGGGCATTTTGAATTCAAATTTATGCCATTTGGCCTCACAAATGCTCTTGCTACATTTCAAGCACTCATGGATAATATATTTCAAGCTCACCTCATAAAATTTATCCTCGTGTTATTTGATGGCATTTTGATCTACAGTCCTACTTTGGAAGACCATTTACTTCACCTCCAAACCACTTTAGATATACTCAGATCCAACCACTTATCTTCCAACCTCTCTAGATGTTCTTTTGGCCAACCTGAAATAGAGTATCTGGGGCATATCATTACCAGCTCAGGAGTAATGGCAGATCCTGCAAAAATTTCAGCCATGGTGGACTGGTCTACACCTACAACAATTACATGACTGAGGTTTTTTTTGGATCTCACAGGGTATAATAGAAAATTTGTTAAAAATTATGGTATCATCAGTAAAACTTTGACTGACTTATTGAAGAAAGATTCATTCCAATGGTCTCATGCTGCCACAACTGCATTCAATGCCCTCAAGTCTGCAATGACCTCCACTCCTGTCCTGGCCTTACCTGATTTCACTAAACAGCTTACATTGGAAACTGATGCTTGTGACTCAGGCATTGGTGTTGTCCTTATGCAAGATCAGAGAGCCATTTCCTTCTACAACAGACCTTTGGGCCCAAGGGCTGCTGCACTTTCTACATATGAGAAAGAACTTTTGGCAATTGTACAAGTTGTTACTAGGTGGAAACAATACCTTCAGAGTCAGAAGTTTATCATCAAAACTGACCACCAAAGTATTCAATACTTCTTGGAGCACAAAATTTCTATTATGTTACAACAAAAATGGCTTATTAAGATCCTTGGCTTTGATTATGAAATCCACTACAAGAAAGGCTCTGAGAACAAAGTGGAAGATGCCCTTTCTAGAAGACCACCTGATGCTGCCCAATGCCATTCCATTGCTTCGTCTTCCCCATCTTGGACTCAGGATATCCTTGCTAGCTACACCTCTGACACAAAGGTATAAAATATCATAGCTCAACTCCTTCTCACACCAGTTGTACCTACAAGATATTCTTATCTGAATGGCATAGTGAAATACAAAGATAGAATTTATGTGGGCATCTCAGCTAACACAAGAAAAAAAATTTGGAGTCCCTTCATGCATCAACTGTGGGTGATCACTCAGGTATGCAAGCCACTTAAAATAAAGCTAAGGCCCATTTCTTCTGGCCTGATATGAAGAAAGATGTTGTATTATTTGTCTCCACCTGTGATGTATGTCAGAGGCACAAAGTTGATCATAATTTTCCAGTTGGGCTGCTGCAACCCTTACCAATCCCTGATCATTCTTGGCAACATATATCCATGGATTTAATAGAGGGCCTTCCAATGAGTGAGAGAAAATCTGTTATTTTAGTTGTTGTTGATAGGTTAACCAAATATAGCCACTTCATTGGCCTTCATCACCCTTACACAGCTTCTTCTGTGGCAAGAGAGTTCATCAACAATGTGTTCAAGCTGCATGGATTACCTGCATCAATTACTTCTGACAGGGACAAGATTTTCACCAGTCACTTTTGGCAAGACCTCTTCAAGGCTCTGGGCACTCAGTTGAATCTAAGCACTACATATCATCCACAAACAGATGGCCAGACCGAAAGGGTCAATTCTTGCCTGGAGAATTATTTGAGATGCATGTGCAGCCATCAACCCAAAAAATGGCACCAATGGCTTCCATTGGCTGAATGGCGGTACAACTCAAATTATCACACAGGATTGAATATGAGTCCATTCCAAGCCTTATATGGCTACATACCTCCCCACTTGGCTTTTCCCTCTTCTGCTACAACTATAGTTTTTGATGTTGCTGAATATATGAAAGACAGAGATGCTGCTCTTCAACTGTTAAAAGATAACCTTCACCATGCCCAGGAAAGGATGAATTTTTTTGCTGACAAAAAGAGGGTTGAGAGGGAGTTTCAGGTGGGTGACAAAGTCTACCTAAAGTTACAGTCCTACAGACAGGCTTCTATAGTTCTAAGAAGAAACCTCAAGTTAGCAGCCAAATTTTATGGCCCATTCACCATTCTCCAGAAAATTGGCATTGTTGCTTACAAGCTCGATCTTCCACCAGAGGCCAGAATTCACCCTATTTTTCATGTTTCACAACTCAAGAAGCAACTGGGTAACTTCATGACTCCTTCTCCCACATTTCCACCTCTGGACACAGATGGACAAATCCTGGTAATACCTGCAGCTGTTTTGGATACCAGAACTATAATCAGAAGTGGTGTCTTTATTCCTCAGTTGCTGATCCGATGGACCAATGGTACTAATGACGATGCCACTTGGGAGGACACCAAGCACATTGCACCTCATTTTCCTAAATTCAATCCTCGAGGACAAGGATTTGCTTCTGGGAGAGGTATTTGTCATGTGCCTTATAGTTACACGGTGCCCCCAATAATTCCTTGTCTGCCTAAATAGTCCCCTTTGATTGGTTGGTGTGGATTGTCGGCAGCCTCTCTTAGTGGGACACGTGTTTAGTCCGCATTCGTTGTTAGCATAGGATTCTCTTCTTCTCATTTGTTGCCTTAAAGCTGTAATGAAACACCCATTTGGGGGTAAGCTGAATTTAATGAAGTATTAGTGGCTGCTACAACAGAGTTTATCATTTTCCGTTCGATTTCCGTTACAATTAATTCTTTCAGTACTAGCACAGTACACAATATTGCTTACTTTCTTGCTTATTAAGATAGAAGGACGGTAACTCATCTGTATGCAATATTACCTTAGAAGGGCGGTAACTCATCTGTTTCGATAGTATATAGACTATTTTATTTGGGGAACCCACTCATATGCATATCATACTTGTTTGTTCAGTCTTAGTAGTATGACTGGGTTACTATAACCTTGACTTAGGAAGAAATTCTAGGTTCATGACTGGATATGGTCATTATTTGGAGACTCCGGCCTACGAATAATGATTGGGCCTTTGGTGAACCTGCTGTGCGGGGTCAGATCATAGTAATCAAAACCTTATTATATTCTAGACTTAGATGGTGGCATTGGGATCCATGAGGTGTACGCATTCCACGATAATATCTTACGGTACCCGGATTCATGCTATCATTTAAACTGGAGTTATTCCTAGCATCTTCTTCTCCATTGAGTGAGACGAGGTTGGGATAACATATGTTTTAGGTTGTTTAATTCGTTTCTCGTAGATCCATCCTGTGGTGGATCTTTCACGGATATTGCCACGATGGACGCAATATCTGGGGAAAAGAATTGAAGCAATTTTCTGCTTCGTGTTGTGTGTAAAAGGTGTTATCTGTTTTCTTCTATTGTTCTCCTTCTATTAATTTTCTTATCTTTTAGAACTGTGAAGCATGTTGGTGATTACTTGAAAGTTATTTGTTTCCATTGGGCACCCGTTTGGGATGATGTGCTCACCCGTTCCCACTTCAGTTTTCAGTAATCAGAAGAAAAGGTGCACGTGAAGATATGCATTTTCGTAGCTTAAAGCTTTTATCGATTTAGAGATGTAATGTTAGCTTCTATTGTGTTTATTTTGTGATTATGTTCTATTTGTAAATCAACTCACTATTGAATATTTATCATTAGAGAGGAGTTCTTGTATTTATTTCAGAGAGGGTAAGATTCGGGTTAATCTTTGTTTAGAACTTCTTTCTTAGTGTTTAATTAGATGTTTTAGATCGTTAGTGCCTCATTTTATAGTTAATCTCTTAGATTAGTCAGCTTCTAGCTTAGAGGGCGCTACATCTTGGTATCAGAGCTCACTATTAGATCTTATATGGGTGACAATAGGATTAGCCAGTGCCAGTTAGTGAATTAAATTTGTTTAGAACTGGGTTGGGATGTGAGGTAATTCTTAATTCACTGAAAACAATAAATAACTAAAATATGAATTGAATTGTTTGATTGTTTTGTATAACATGTTGGTTTGTTTGTTTATTGTGTTGTGTATGTATGTTATTCTTTTATTTATGAAGTAGAAAATTGTAAGTTGAAGCCAATTACGTTATAGTTAGAAATCTTAATAGAGTATTAAGGTTTAATTAGTCTCAATTATTTAGCACTTAAATAATCTAGCACTGGAGAATAGTGAGGTTAATAATTCTGATGTGTTCGTGTGATATTTGTCACGTGGGTAGGTATTGTCAGGCGTCGCGAACCTAGACAGGGTAACTGCATTCTTGTATCACTAGACATAAAAGGAGGACTTGCTTCTATTAGTAAATTGATGGATCCAAAATTTTATTTAGAAACTAATAGAGTACCCTTTCCCTTAATTAGAACCATTAACCTATTAAATTTGAAATGAAATTAGATTGTAAAAGTAGTTAAGATAATAGTTCGACCATTAAGAAAACAAATTAGTTATACTAGATGATAATAAGATCACTAATAATCATAACAACAAAAGTAATCATTTGGATCAAGTAGATACTCAAAATTATAAATAATCATCTACAATCAGACGTTGTAATTAAATACAATAAAAAAAACATTCTTGTGCATTGAAACCAGATAGATTATATACGACTTATTAGGTTAAGACTTAAGAACGTGCAGATATAACTACATAAAATGAAAAGACTTTGTCAGTAATCTTATACCCAAACTATCTTTAGTTCAGTAACTGATTTAGTAGATCACTAAAATTAAACAAATATACACGAAGATATAATAAGATGCTCAGTACAATAATAAACTTGAAAGAAAATAAATTCGTATATAAATAGAATAGTTTATGCAAGTAGCAAAATTTAAAGATTATTAGGATACGCTAAAATTTTATTCAGGCTCAAATTAAAATAATATTAAGTTATCAACGCTTATATTTAACAAGATATATATAGTATACGGACTTGAGATAAATAAATAAAATCAATTATAGTAATCTTTACGTGAATGTAGGATCATACTTAGAAAGTTAAGACTTAGTGTACCACCTGAACTATCAACAAACTAATAACGATAATAATGAAGACGTGTAAAATAGTAACACTGCGGATAATAGCATTTCAATAATTTTGTTAATAGCAAATTTATAGTAGATAATAATATTTAGAAAATTTATATATAGTATAACAGTAAGTTAAAAGATCAAATATTATAGATTTACGTGAAATCAAATTTGGATTAGCTATATGAATAAATGTACAACAAATGTGAAACTACATCAAATTAATAAATTATTAAATACTAGATTATAAATTTTAGCACAAGAAACTTAGACATACTAATCTGTTAGAATCAAATTTACCATAGTGAACTTGGAGACAATCCTTATGAAATAGAAAAGTTAGTTTATTGAACTTAGAGCTACAAATTATAGATTTTAGTTGTAAAGAAACCAAATAGACTTGTGTTTCATTTCTTGTTGTTTCTAACTCATTTACAATGAGTTGCTCTCTTTCGCGCGTTTGTAAGTATGAGCAGTACTTACACTTAGTAGTTTGATAGTAATTCTCTATAAAGGTGGGGAGTTTTGAAGACAGAAGGGTGGTTCGATTTTCGAGGACAAAAATGTATAAGGTGGGGAGAATATAAGGACCCTGAAGCTCGTCAACGCTATTAGACCAGTCAAGAGACGACTAAGCCGCTAATGACTCAATTAATTAGAGACGAACTTTAATTAATAGGATTTAATCTGACAACGTTCTAAGCACGAAACTAGTATCATTGTATAGGTCTCGAAAAGTTGTGCGATATGGGCTACTCGAACGTGTCAATCATATACCGGACGAAGAAGATAACATTAGAGTTGTACAAGGGGCAAAATAGATTTGCATTTAAACCGACTGGGGCTGCCCTTATCCGTTCTCTGGGTGCCTTAATAATTACTCTTGGTCTTATCCCCTTCACCCCTCGAGTAGGTAATCTCGTTCTCTTTTCGATTCTTTTTCATTCTTCTTTCTTTTTCTCATTCTGCTTCTTTCCATCGCCTCTGGCGATTTTGTGAGATGATTTTGAGGTCGAATCGAAGAGAAACTTAGGGTAAACCTTAGGAATTGGTTACTGGTGGTGTTGTTGATGTTATTTGAGCTCGGGAGAAGAAGGAGTGATGTTATTGAATCAATTAGAGTTATGTTTTTGAGTTGGAAGCGAGATTAAGATGAGTTTTGAGTTTCTATTGGATGAAGATCGAATGGGTTGGTGTTTAATTAAAGTTCTAAAGCTGTTCTTATGAAGAATCACAGAACCAGGTAATTTAGGGTTTCAATTAATTCGACTTCCTTCTTGGGATTTTTGTTATTTTAGTGAATTCGTTTATGGGTTTGTGTTTGATTGACGTTTAAATGGTTATATGAAGTTTAATTTTGAGTTCTTAAAGAATTAGGGTTGTTGTTTTCCCCAATTTTGGAATTAGGGTTCCTGAGTTAGAAACTTAGATGATTATAAAGATGTAAATGTTGCTGGTGGAGATGGAGATTGAATCATTGGTAGTGATGATGTTGACTTAGTATGGTTGTGGTTTTGGCTTGAGGTTGTGTTAGTGTTATTGAACTGGCACGGGGCATGAGGAACTGATATTAGAAGTGATTGAAGTTGGGTTATTAATTTAAGGTTTTGGAGTTATGAAATGAATTGGTTATGAAGCATGAAGATGAGATTGTTATTACAAACGCCTTGTTGATGTGTTTGTTCAGTTAAGCTTAACTGAGCTGTTGGTGGTTGCTAATTGCAGTTGTAGGTTGAATTTTAGGGGATGAAAGAATGAAGCTGAGGTTTGAGATGATTATGTTGGAAGCTGTGTGTATGAATGAAGCTAGTAATGTGGTGATGCTAGAGTTGCAGTTGGCTTATGTGTTGAGTTTGAATATGAAGTAGAGGTTGTGGATGCTGATGTAAGTATGGTGCTCCTGTGATGGATTTGTTGCAGTGAGACAAGAAGAGAGTGACTTTTAATGTATTGTTGTTAGTGATGCAGATATGGGTATAATGATGTTGATCAAGATGAGATGTTGAATTTCAAGTGTGGAGGTTGAGTTAGATGTGTGTGCTGGGTGTGTATGTCAATGTAGATGAGATATGAGTCTAATAATGGAATGACATCTCAAGTGAATTGCTGGTGGTGTTTGAATCTGAATTAGGTAGCCACAAAGGGTTATGTCTGGTGTGTAAGAGTTGTGAATGAATGGAGTGAAGGTTTTAGATGAATGTTAGGGTACAACTGGGGGAAAGAATATGTCAGATTGGATGAAGTTGTGGATCTGATATAGAATGAGCTTAACTGAAAGATGGTGAAGTTATGTTGATGAGTGTTGTTGTTGAGCTACATATGATGGGATTGAAGACATGAAGATTGTTTGATGTTGGAGTTGCAATAGGAACAGATTATGTGATTTCAAATGTATTAAATTTCTATTATGTTAAATTATAAAGTTCTGTTAGAATGAATAGTTTGATCTTGAGCTGGGGTTAGAGTCTCAGCTGTGTGTGAATCTTAGACTTGTCTGATTGACTCTGTTCAGTCTGACTTGGTTTATGTTTTGTCTGACTCAGTTTCTGACTGAGTTGTATCGGTGTTGACTCACCGAGTTACCTTATTGACCTGAGTTGACTCACTTGACCGATTTAGACTTTGACTTATTTGACCAGTTGACCTAGCCTTGAATGTTGACCGTTAGTTGACCTTTTGACCGTCTGTGACCGTTAGTTGACCAAGTTGGATCAGACCTTGTGTTATTGGGCCGAGCTTAGTGGACTTGGACTTAGGCCTAGTTTTCCTATTTTGATTGCTTGGACCTTTATGGTCTGAATTAACCTTTAGTTCTTTCTACAAAGTTGTAGATACTCTTTTGAACATATCCAATGGACTATAGAACCAATCTAATTGGATTAGTAAACCTTTGTATGCTAAAGATAGATAATGAAAATGTGTAGAACCATAGATGGGATTAAACCATTATATAGTTCACTTAGCCCATAACTAGAGAATTGTATGAAATCATTTTATGAACTTTGTATGAGCCTTTTAGCTAAACTCTTTGAGTGATTGTGTGATTAACAGTTAGTCTGTATTAACAACGATCGATTCAAAGGATGAACCAGCGGACTGAGGAATTCAAGGTAGGAGTGGCTTGTCATCAAATCAGGTGGGAACTCTGTAACCTTCTAGTAATCATTGAGTCTACCTTATCTGTGAGCATGATGAGTTCTGTATTTCAGTGAACATGAAGTTTGTAATTGGATGAGTATGTTGTGTGATATGCATCATGTGGTTCCCTGCGAGGAGTGTCTGTGATTCCCCATGGCTTCTTGCTAAGTTTTAGAAGGGCGGTAACTCATCCGTTTACAATATTATTTAGAAGGGAGATAACTCATCCGTTTGCAATATGTCATGTGCCATATGGTTACAGGGTGCCCCCAATAATTCCTTGTCTGCCTAAATAGTCCCCTTTGATTGGTTGGTGTGGATTGTCGGCAGCCTCTCTTAGTGGGACACGTGTTTAGTCCGCATTCGTTGTTAGCATAGGATTCTCTTAGGGCGGTAACTCATCCGTTTGCAATATTACTTACTTTCTTGCTTATTAAGATAGAAGGTGTTGATGGTGGATTTTTATTAAAGGCTAAAATTGTAAAGGCCGAAATTATGCGCTAACATCCTGCAAAGGATAAAGCCACTGATAAAATGGTGAATACTTCCTCACTATAAACTTATAGCATTATCAATTAATGCATGATCAACCTTGTATTTTCTGTACTGCTCGACTCTCATTATTGGTGCGGCATGACGACTGAGTGTTGCTCTCAGCTGAGCAACACGAATATCCAAGCGTTAATAATGAAGCATATACGAAATACCCGTACAGGCTGCAATTCTCAGAGTGTTATACTAACCCGATTGAGCATCTGGACTATCTATGACAGTCTTGGAAATAATCACGACCACGCAAGTCGGCCACAAAGGTGCAAAGTCACGCATGACAAAATAATCACCAAACGCCAGCCCAGAATGGATATTCAGACTGGTGTGGAGCAACTTGGAAAAGCTTGTGCGCACAAGACCGCCGACGGCAGTCTCAAATTCATCACGACCGTCCAACTTCACCAGCATGGTTGGACGGCGCAGATTATCCCATGACCGGTTAGACAAAGCTTGTCCTGTACACCGGCGGACCTTCTTCCTACCTGCATGACCGACTCTTCCCTAACCTGACCAGATTGGAATATACAATTGTCCGAAGTTGGGTCAGCGTGGAGAATTGAGGGTCGCAGAAAAGTCCACAAAAAAACCTAAAATTGATCACGACCATCCAACTTCACCAGCATGGTTGGATGACTTAGATCAAGCCTGAGGTGGTCGGACATATACCACCATGCTCACCACCGCCCCAGCAAGGGTCCCACACGGTCGGCCTCTCCGGATGAGGTATGTAGCACATGTTTTCGGTTAGCCAAACATGCATGCACACGACCGGACAAGAAACCCTAATTAGGGTGTGTCGCAAATCGATCACGAGCGTCCACTTTCTCCTGCTCGAATGAAGGGTCCAGGAATAGACTAAGCAGGTACGGTGAGTATCAACACGATCGTTGTGGGCCCAATTATCTCCACACCCGATCGGCCAAGGCATACAATGGCTGGTTGCCTCGATTCGCACGCCCAAACTAACCGTGGTTACACTTCCCAATTGCAAACCAATCTCGACCACTCAACTTCGCCGGACAAATTGAGTGGCTTAGATCACGTTTCTATGGGACAATAAGGTACAGACGTGTACATCTGCCCGCCGTATGCACATCTGACTGATCGGCCAAGACCAACCAGGCTTGGTCGTCTCGAAACGCGCACCCGAAGTAGGCATGACGCGCGGCCTTTGCGGCATGAGATTTATGTCGCAAATAAATCTCATCCATTCCTCTTTGCCCGAAAAATTCAGTGGTCTAGATTGCACCTTCATGAGAAAGTGAGGTATAGGCGCCTACACCAGCATGTCGTCTACACGCATGCTCGATCGGGCCTGCCAAATATGTCTCCCATGCTTGGATTCGACCAAGCTAAAGGTTGGTGTTTGCGCACCTCCTAAACCCTAATCCAACGGTCGCATATGTGGGTCACAATCCATCTCGTCCGTCCGACTTCACTAGATTGGACGGACAACCTAATACAGGAGTTAGGCGACCACTGAGGCATCACCACAATCACCGTCCACCACTCTTCCACACAAAGTGATCGGCCAAGTCAGGACTTACCTGTACAGACTCCAAACGATCACTCGAAGATGGATAGACATGCATCTATTTTAAGACGCTTAATCGTGACTTACTCCGTTAAGCCTTAAAATAGCAATGCTTCACACATGCTGATTATATTCGACGCATTACCTGCATAGAATACACACGATATTTCACAAATATAGATTTCCTAAATAACTTAGTTATTTAATCTAGCATCACATGCTACCTTTTGTGGGTCCCACGATCCACACACTCGAGACATTATTCATGTCACAAACTGGGGGATACATACTGGGGTATTGGTCTGGTGGTTTACAGCGTGCAGCGCACAACGCGCCATCACAAGAACGTGTCAGGAAGACATGGACGGTTAGTGATGATGGGAGAAGTGGGCAAGACTAATCGTGTGACACTAACACACGCAACTCCACTACTCCGTCACTACATTTTCTCCACTTTCCATGAGAGACGTGGGTAAGGCTCAATGAATTGTATAAATAGGTTCTCCTCCCTATTTCAAAAAGAACAAGACAACGAGACAGAAGCCAAGTGTTGATACAATCGTATCCAAACACCAGAACTGATAGCTTACATTCTGCAAGCCAGTTCAGCTTTCTGATACAAGTCATACACAGCCAACACCTTCACAATCTCAACACCTTCTTCGCTTCCCTCCCTAAGATCAACCCCATCCCCTTCACTTTGTGACTGAAGCAAGTCTGGAACGACTATTTCTTGGTTTAGGCCAGAATTGTACAGATTGATTTCTCGAATCACAAGCACTCCCGTGCAGTGCATTTGTTTAGGGTTTAGATTCATTTCTCATTCACACACCCCAAATTACCAAAACCGGCAGAAACAGTTTTCACCCATAAACAATTGGCGACCACAGTGGGAGATTAATCTCTCGGTTGCAAAATTGGATTCTCAATATTCATTCCAACCTTCTCAATCTTAGGATAAATCGTGGGTCCGATTCAATAATTAACCTATCCATTTTTGGTTTTTTATCTCGGTCTTCATCTCACGATGTATCCCCGCACGCTAGATTCTCCGGAAACCATAGATGATTCAGGTATCATGGGAAGTGTGGCTAGAATGCTGGAGGATGTCCTGGCAAATCAAGGTGGTATCGCTAGAAGGCAGAGCGAAACATTCCGCCTCTTGAATGATATAGTATCTCAATTACAAGAAGGATCGACAAGCATTTACCCAGAGGGTGCAAGAAACGCTGAATCCTTATCTAGAAGTCATGCCTTTACCAGCGGAGATGTAGAGAGAGCGCGTAGCCACAGGAGACTCAGGAGAGACGAACAACATGGTCCAGCTGGCAACGGAGACTCGAGACAACTCCGTAGAATAAAAGACTTGTCTGGGATGCCACATCTGCCGGATAAAGAAAGGGAGCCTGCAGCTTACCGAGCCTTACTGGAAGATTTGTACCTCAAGACTCTTGTCGAAGCTCATAAGACTACCCAATCCACAACGACCTCTCAGCCAAGTGAAGAAATACTCGAGGAGGGAGAAATCAATCAAGGAACACGTGAGTGCAAAGGATGGGAGCGTTCAACTCATTCATCCAGCAATGATATTATGACGCTTCCGCATTCCGTCATCCAGTCAAGCGAGCCGCGGATATGATGACACACACTGGTTTTCCAACTCCGTCTCCAAAGCGTGCTCCACATCAAATCCACAGAGAGACGTCACGACATCCACTAACGCAAGAAAGGCTGGACTCGAAGTATCCTCATTTCCCGTTCCCAATAAAGAAGATCCTGGAGTTGTTGGAGGCATGGATGCGAGACAGAGAGGTACAACTGCCTCCTGTATGGCGTCAACCGACTGATCAAGAACTGATAGATCCGAGGTATTGTCATTATCATCGGTTCCTTCATCACCAGTGAATGCAACGCCTTGAAGCTCATCGTTCAGGAGAAGCTTAATTCATAGGAGTTGCCTTCCCTCTCTGGAAATTAATGTGTACAACTTCCTTGAAGAGGTTGCTTGGGAAGTTTCAGTTTCATGCAAATGAGGTTCCAAAGAGCAAGTAAGTTCTATCAAACAATTTTACAAGCAAGATAGTTTTAGAATTTACTGGGGACTTGACATCCCACACGGAGAAAGAGATTCAATGATCAAACACCATGCTTGTTTCCCTTCATGTTTCCTTTTCACACGATATTTTCAATTTCATATGACATATGCAATCATTCATAACCAAGATGAAAATTCCATTTTAGAATAAACTCTTTCGGATTAATCATTCACAAAACTATCTCAAAAAATAAACCAGTTCAAAATTCAACCACCTATTAGTTCAAAACCAGAAATCAAATTGTGAAAGGGAATCCTCACAATCACTCAAAAGCATCTAAAGAAAGAACACAAGTAGGCGGCGTGAATCCTTCAAGGAAAGTCCTTCAGCAGCAACTCATCCTTCTGAGCAAGAGCAACTTTCATCCTTTGGAGTACGGCATGTTTCAGCTTCAACTCCTTAGACAACTTTTCAACCTCTTCTTCCTGGCGAGCAATACAGTTTGCAGAAGGAACTTCATTTTGCAATTTCTGAAGCTCCTGGATTTCAGAGAACCCTTTGAAGAACCAAGGAGCGTTGAAGTCGTACTGCACAAACACGTCCCGATGGCACTTCCAGTCTTCAATCATCTCCTCAGAAACGGTTCGACCAGTCGTGACGCTCATCCCGTGAATGGAGAATAAAGCTTCTTAGATGCGGTTGACCAATGCAAGGCGACTTTTGATCTTCGTGGTGGTAGCAATGTGGCCATGCTTCTTCCATATCACCGTGTATAACTCCTCGAACTGAGCCGACACACTGAATCCCCCAACCAACACATGACCTGCATGAGGGGTATCAAGGGGAGGATCGAAGATAGCACCAGGAACAACAGGTTGCATTACCAATGCTTCACCAGTCACAGGAGGCATTTCAGAAGAAGTCACCATGACGGCTTCATCATTTGGAACCTGCTCAGAAAATTCCGTCTCAACAATCGCAGATGTTGTTTCTCCTGCATTCCTCCTGATGTTTGCTTCACTTTGAAGGATGATTTCTGTCACGGCCTCATCTACAAGTTCAACGAAACGCTTTGACAAATTGCCGTTCTGGGAAACGTTTCATGCATCAACCACTGAGCCTACATCATCCTTTTCATCATCGCCAAGAGGATCAGTATCGCCAGACTTCTCATGAATACCAGTATCGCCAGACCTCTCGTTATGACTACGAGCCAGTCTTGCGAAAGCATTTTCTTTCGAGATTCCCTGATCGCCAACACAGGATTACCTTTAGTAAAAGTTGCTCAGGAAGAACGAAACCAAGGTATCAAACATAAAGAAATTTAAATACATACATATTGGAGGAATTGAGGATCACCGAACCACATGCCTGCTTCTTAGACCGCACTCCTGCTTGGGGAATGCAGTCATCAGCTCTGGTTCGTTTACCTGGGAGTGGTTTCAACCGAGGATGCTCCTTCAAGACGTCAGAAGATGGCTTGCCGCGGGAATATGTCACAACCTCCTCCAAGAATTTCTGAAAGGTTAACAATTGCTCCCTCCAAAATTCCTTATACCTGCTAGTTATCGTCGTGTTTCTTCCGATAGGAAGGAAAGGAAGGCTCTGCACTGACGAAAATGTGTCAGCATTAAGAATGTCCGGGAAAAGTTCTTTTGGAGCCTTCAACGGATGAAGAAATGGAACACCCTGGTAAAATCCCATTTGCTGAGCAACCCTGTCAATATTGTAAGGAGTCACGGCAAATTCTTCGTCAAATAAAGACGGGACATATCCCGGAGTGCAGCTTTGCAAGTAAATAAGTTCCCCAAGACTCGCGGTTTCGGCATCAGTACGAAACACAACATCAGGAACGGTAGCAAAAGTCTTTAGCTGAACAATGGAAAGGTGGATCGGCCCCCATGGACGAAAATTTATGGAGGACACATTGTCGAAGATATCCACAAGCTTCACACCGGTTTTTGGACGTCTCTTCTGCCAACGAAGTATTCTCGAACCACCATACAAACTGCTGAGTGAAGTTGCAGGAACAAAGAGCATAGCTTTTGAAATGTTCCCACAAAAACGCCTGAAGAAAAGCAATGTGGATATGCGATTCCACCTTCTTATACCCATTGGAAGCATGCATGTCCGTTACTAAGGCGTCCAGATGAGAATACAGTGATCCAAGAAATAAGGCACCTAGGGGAAGGACCTCACCTTTTGCCACCTTTATAACAAACATGACAAGGTCACCTATTATGGTCTTCCTTCCAGAACCGACGTCAAATATATCTCTGGATAACCACAAAGACAGGAATGCAATCACGCTGAGCTCGTCTTCCAACTCCTGACCGGTTTTCGAGTCTACAGGAGACCACTCCTACACCCACCAAGTGTAAAAGCATTTCGTATCTTTCTTCTCCTTCTCCAAGTCATCAAATTCTCCCACCTTTCGAAGTATATCATTATAATCACGACGTTCTGCATCAGAAAGTTTATAAAAGAAGCTTCCAGTGATAGGCAGGTTCATTAATGCAGCTACGCTTTCCAGAGAAATGGTCATCTCTCCCCATCTGCATATAGATGTATGAGTAGAAGGACGCCACCGAGAAATGAAAGTGATCAAGCCTGCAGCATCTTTCTTAATCTGAAGAGTGGCGGACGCCATGACCGCATCAAGGATTTGCGCCTTAACCAAATTATCTTTAATCCTTTTATTACTCAGCATGCGTCTCATCCATCCTTCATAAGGGCCCAGCGGAGTGTGACAAATCTTGAAGTCAATAGGTGAAGGCGGATATTCATTTATCCAAAGACAGAACCTCATCACAAGTGCTGACGAAGAGGATGGATCAGCTTCCATATTTTCTGAACCTCAGAGCAGGACTATCTTGTGAGAAGGATGTTTTCTAATGTTCGAAAAAGGCACGGTGAACAACTCATCATCTATATTCGGCATATTTTTGAAGCTGTCAACACTCCCTGACTTGGCACCAGCATTATCCCCAGAAGACATTTCAACATGAGTCTTTTTGTTTATTCTACAAAAGACAAGAGAGTCAGTACTTGTATGAAAACGCATGGGATGTATAGTCACACACGACAGAACACACATTCACGTTGGAGTACACAAGGCTAGGACAATCATACAAGCAAGGCTAATATTGAGCCAGAAACAAGGCTGGTATTGAGCCACAAACAAGGCTGGTATTGAGCCACGTCAGAAAACGAGGCCGATGTTAATAAAGTCCACGAAGCCGGTCGAGATTACAAGGCTTGAATCTCATCACGCAAGCAAGACTATCATGTCACGCAAGTAGGCAGGTATTGGGTCACATCAGTCCAGTATTGGTCAAAGCCGATCAAGGTCACAAGTCTGGTATTGGGCCACGTCAGCAAGCAAGGCCGGTCAAGGTCACTAATCTGGTATAAGGTTGATTTTAAATCAGGCGTACATAGTGGGACTCACGTCCAACCGAGCATATATGGTGGGGCCCACATTCATTTGCACGTATTATAACACGGTCTTCTTTATTCACGGGAGTCGTGTCTACCAAATTGAAGCCAAGGTTTTTTTTTCAAGCTATAACCTAAAAAGCTAGGTTTTGAATGTAACAATGGAAAAAGAAGCAAAAAACAACATATTCATGGATTCACGGCTTGTTTACTAAGCAATCCTAGCAATATCGGCGGTTTTGCTATCAACTTTGGTGAGGAACTAATCATGATATGTCTTGCAAAAGAGGTTTACCTAAAAAACTATGGTTTTACCTTCAAAAAAAAACGGGAAGCTTACCTTGCTGCGGAAGAATGGACGACGGCGGCGACGGCAAGTTCCGGCGGCAACGTTGGCGGCGGCTATGAAGGTCACGGGCGGGAGCTCTACAAAAAAAAAATCGTGAGGAAAGAAAAAGGGTCGGTCCCTTTTATAAACAAATAATTGGGAGAATCCCAATAGAACAAGGATTCCTCTTTTGATTGGATTCCTCTTTTGATTCAAACACCCAAGGAAGGAAACCAGTCCCACCAAAGAATTCCATGCTTGCACGGAGGCGTTTACATGGAAAACTACTAGCGGTTGGTCAAAGTTCTTCCGGGTAAACTTTCTTTATCCTGTCTTTCTCACATAAGTATGCCACCATCTCATGCCTACCCCACAATAGTGTAACCATTATGTGCTAGGCAGGGGACTTAATGTCGATGGTGGATTTTCATTAAAGGCTAAACTTGTAATGGCCGAAATTATGCGCTAACATCCTGCAAAGGATAAAGCCACTGATAAAATGGTGAATACTTCCTCACTATAAACTTATAACATTATAATTAATGCATGACCAGCCTTGTATTTTGTGTACTGATCCACTCTCATTATTGGTGCGGCATGACGACTGAGTGCTGCTCTCAGCAGAGCAACACGAATCTCCATTAATAATGAAGCATATACGAAATACCCGTACATGCTGCAATTCTCGGAGTGTTATACTAACTCGATCGAGCATCTGGACTGTCTACGACAGTCTTGGAAATAATCACGACCACGCAAGTCGGCCACAAAGGTGCAAAGTCACGCCTGACAAAATAATCACCAAACACCAGCCCAGAATGGATATCCAGACTGGTGTGGAGCAGCTTGGAAAAGCTTGTGCGCACAAGACCGCCTATGACAGTCTCAAATTCATCACGACCATCCAACTTCACCAGCATGGTTGGACGGCGTAGATTATCCCATTACCGGTTAGACAAAGCTTGTCCTGTACATCGGCGGACCTTCTTCCTACCTGCATGATCAACTCTTCCCTAACCTGACCAGATTGCAATATACGATTGTCCGAAGTTGGGTCAGCGTGGAGAATTGAGGGTCGCAGAAGAGTCCACTAAAAAACCTAAAATTGATCACGACCATCCAACTTCACCAGCATGGTTGGATGGCTTAGATCAAGCCTCAGGTGGTCGGACATATACCACCATGCACACCACCGGCCCAGCAAGGGTCCCACACGGTCGGCCTCTCCGGATGAGGTATGTAGCACATGTTTTCTGTTAGCTAAACATGCATGCACACGACCGGCCAAGAAACCCTAGTTAGGGTTTGTGTCGCAAACCGATCACGAGCGTCCATTTTCTCCTGCTCGAATGAAAGGTCCAGGAATAGACTAAGCAGGTCCGGTGAGTATCAACACGATCAATGTGGGCCCACCTATCTCCACACCCGATCGTCCAAGGCATACCATGGCTGGTTGCCTCGATTCGCATGCCCAAACTAGGCGTGGTCACACTTCCCAATTGCAAACCAATCTCGACCACTTAACTTCGCCGGACAAATTGAGTGGCTTAGATCACGTTTCTATGGGACAATAAGGTACGGACGTGTACTCCTGCCCGCCGTCTGCACACCTGACTGATCGGCCAAGACCGACCAGGCTTGGTCGTCTCGAAACGCGTGCCCGAAGTAGGCATGACGCGCGGCCTTTGCGGCATGAGATTTCTGTCGCAAATCAATCTCATCCATTCCTCTTTGCCTGACAAATTCAGTGGTCTAGATTGCACCTTCATGAGACAGTAAGGTATAGGCGCCTACACCAGCATGCCGTCTACACGCATGCCCGATCGGGCCTGCCAAATATGTCTCCCATGCTTGGATTCGACCAAGCTAAAGGTTGGTGTTTGAGCACCTCCTAAACCCTAATCCAACGGTGGTAGATGTAGGTCACAATCCATATCTTCCGTCCAACTTCACTAGCTTGGACGGACAACCTAAGACAGGAGTTAGGCGACCAGTGAGGCATCACCACATTCACCGTCCACCACTCTTCCACACAAAGTGATCGGCCAAGTCAGGACTTACCTGTACAGCCTCCAAACGCACTCGAAGATGGTTAGACATGCATCTATTTTAAGACGCTTAATCATGACATACTCCGTTAAGCCTTAAAACAGCGATGCTTCACACATGCTGATTATATTCGATGCATTACCTGCATAGAATACACACGATATTTCATAAATATCGACTTCCTAAATAACTTAGTTATTTAATCTAGCATCACATGCTACCTTTTGTGGGTCCCACGATCCACACACTCGAGACATTAATCATGTCACAAACTGGGGGATACATACTAGGGTATTGGTCTGGCAGTTTACAGCGTGCAGCGCACAACGCTCCATCACAAGAACGTGTCAGGAAGACATGGACGGTTAGTGACGATGGGAGAAGTGGGCAAGACTAATCGTGTGACACTAACACACGCAACTCCACTACTCCATCACTCCACTTCTCATAAGAGACGTGGGTAAGGCTCAATGAATTGTATAAATAGGTTCTCCTCCCTATTTCAAAAAGAACAAGACAAGAGACAGAAGCCAATTATTGATACAATCGTATCCAAACACCAGAACTGATAGCTTAAACTATGCAAGCCAGTTCAGCTTTCTGATACAAGTCATACACAACCAACACCTTCACAATTTCAACACCTTCTTCGCTTCCCTCCCTAAGATCAACCCCATCTCCTTCACTTTGTGACCGAAGCAAGTATGGAACGGCCATTTCTTGGTTTAAGCCAGAATTGTACAGATTGATTTCTTGAATCACAAGCACTCCCGTGCAGTGCAATTGTTTAGGGTTTAGATTCATTTCTCATTCACACACCCCCAAATTACCAAAACCAGCAGAAATAGTTTTCACCCATAAATAGAAGGACGGTAACTCATCTGTATGCAATATTACCTTAGAAGGGCGGTAACTCATCTGTTTCGATAGTATATATAATATTTTATTTGGGGAACTCACTCATATGCATATCATACTTGTTTGTTCAGTCTTAGTAGTATGACTGGGTTACTATGACCTTGACTAAGGAAGAAATTCTAGGTTCATGACTGGATATGGTCATTATTTGGAGACTCCGGCCTACGAATAATGATTGGGCCTTTTGTGAACCTGCTGTGCGGGGTCAGATCATAGTAATCAAAACCTTATTATATTCTAGACTTAGATGGTGGCATTGGGATCTATGAAGTGTACGCATTCCACGATAATATCTTACGGTACCCGGATTCATGCTATCATTTGAGACTGGAGTTATTCCTAGCATCTGCTTCTCCATTGAGTGAGACGAGGTTGGGATAACATATGTTTTAGGTTGTTTAATTCGTTTCTTGTAGATCCATACGATGGTGGATCTTTCACGTATATTGCCACGATGGACGCAATATGCGGGGAAAAGAATTGAAGCAATCTTCTGCTTCGTGTTGTGTGTAAAAGGTGTTATATGTTTTCTTTTATTGTTCTGCTTCTTTTAATTTTAGTATCTTTTAGAACTGTGAAGCATGTTGGTGATTACTTGAAAGTTATTTGTTCCATTGGGAACCTCTTTGGGATGATGTGCTCACTCGTTCCCACTTCAGTTTTAGTAGCTTAAAGCTTTTATCGATTTAGAGATGTAATGTTATCTTTTGTTGTGTTTATTTTGTGATTATGTTCTATTTGTAAATCAATTCACTATTGAATATTTATCATTAGAGAGGAGTTCTTGTATCTATTTCAGAGCGGGTTAGATTCGGGTTAATCTTTGTTTGAAACTTCTTTTTTAGTGTTTGATTAGATGTTTTAGATCGTTAGTGCCTCATTTTATAGTTAATCTCTTAGAGTAGTCAGATACTAGCTTAGAGGGCGCTACCGCAACGATCTGAGAATTTTCACCACAATGTCCTTTTCAGGAATAGTTTTACACAATGCAAAAGATGCATTAACAATTTCAGACACTTTGTGATTAAACTCATCAAACGTTTCTTCATCTGCCATACAAAGGTTTTCCCAATCATAACTAAGGTTTTGAAGCCTAGATTCTTTCTCATTGGTATTTCCTTAAAATACAGTTTCTAAGATATCTCAGGCTTCTTTAGACGTAGTGCACATAGTCACATGGTGCTGAAGATCTGGGGTAATGGCATGTGTGATAGCATTTAAGCCGTCAGAGTTATGCTTTGCAGCAAGGATTTCTTCCGGACTATATCTACCAATATCCTTAGGTACAGATACATCGCCTTCTGTATTAACCGGAGGATCATAGCCATTAACAACACGTACCCATGTTTGAAAATCACGAGCTTGAAGAAAGGCACGCATAGCAATTTTCCACCATAGGTAGTTTGAGCCATCGAAGACTGGTGGTACGTTTATGGAGATGGAATTCCTGTCCATAGAGTCAGATCGCTACAGACATAGACTTATAAGGTCTTTAACCATATTTGCCTGCTCGGATACCAATTGAAAAAGCGGGGGTACCACAACCACACCCAATATTTCGATTAGCAATTTGTATGGACTAACTCCAATATACTTTCAAGAGAATCAACTAGACTCAATCTTAATAAAGTATATCAAAGAGTTATAATATCTCGATCTCTCGATTTAATTCTTACTCAAGCAAACAAAAATCTGCGAGTCTAATTAAATACAAGAGAGATAACTTGGATGGTACCAAAGACCAATATCCAAGTGTCAATCAATGTAAATCAACAACCAAAGGTTGGATATTCTAATTGATTGAACTTAACGCACAACCTGTGATATTTCAATTATATAACAAAATATAATGCGGAAAAGAAATAACACAGACACCAGAAGTTTTGTTAACGAGGAAACTGCAAATGCAGAAAAACCTCGGGACTTAGTCCAGATTGAACACACACTGTATTAAGCCGCTACAGACACTAGCCTACTAAAAAATAACTTCGGTATGTACTATAGTTGAACCCCAATAATTCTCACACTGATCCAAGGTACAGTTGCGCTCCTTACGCCTCTGATCCCAGAAGGATACTACGCACTTGATTCTCTTAGCTGATCTCACCCACAACTAAGAGTTGCTACGACCCAAAGTCGAAGACTTTAATAAACAAATCTGTATCACACTGGAAAGCCTACGGTAATAGATAAATCTGTCTCCCACAGAAATACCTACGAGTTTTGTTCCGTCTTTTGATAAATCAAGGTGAACAGGAACCAATTGATAACCCGTACTTATATTCCCGAAGAACAACCTAGTATTATCAATCACCTCACAATAATCTTAATCGACTAGTGAAACAAGATATTGTGGAATCACAAACGATGAGACGAAGATGTTTGTGATTACTTTTATATCTTGCCTATCGGAGATATCAATTTCAAGCCAATCGTTACGATTGTACTCAATACGATAGAAACAGCAAGATCAGATCACACAACTACAAGAAAGTAGTATCGGTCCGGCTTCACAATCCTAATGAAGTCTTCAAGTCGTTAACCTACAGGGTCTCGGTAGAAACCTAAGGTTAAAGGAGAATCGACTCTAGCTTATACAACTAGTATCACATATGAGGTGTGGGGATTAGGTTTCCTAGCTGCTAGAGTTCTCCCTTATATAGTCTTTCAAATCAGGGTTTGCAATCAATGTTAGCTTAGTAACAAATAAATATTCACCGTTAGATGAAATAGATTCAAGCTAATATCTTTCAACCATTGGATCGAAAACTTAGCTTGTTACACACAAATGAAATGCACGTTTTTAGGTTTGTGTAACCGTACCCAAACATGTACATTTGCTGATTCAACAATAGTTAACCAAATGGTTAGCCATATGAGCACTTTCATATCAACCATATTCTTCTTCACCATAACTAGTTCAAATTACTCAAATGAACTAGTTAGATAGTTGTTCAATTTCTTAGATCTTATAGAAGTATACAAGACACAATTGAAGCAACAACGATTTGATTCACTCGAATCGATTCATGAACTTTATAGCCTCGGCTTGCAAACTTGCATTCCTTAGTTAATATAAGTATAAGTTCACGAATAATCGTTTTTAGATATAACCAACCCAAGTACGCGGACTTAAGTACCCGGAATAAGTTTGTAACAAGTTTACAAACTCCAGCAGATTTTCTCGGGAAGAGAACCTCCGTCAGTACGCGGACTGGGTTCGCGGACTCTTGTTCCCGTTTTCCTGAGCAGCAAAGTAAGCATACTTTGGTTCAAGGAATAAGGACTTATACATGTATGCGTTTCCACACAATGGTTATATAATCTAAACTCTCATTTCAATCATTGAAACATTCTTAGAGGATGTTATATAGTTGTTATTCATAAACCATTTTTCGCCAAAGCCATTTTCAAGTAATTGAAACATAACATGACTTTCTTCACTAGGTAAATATGAACTTGGCCAAAGCGAAAGCTTACCAACACATATTTCGAGAAATAGATAAGCGAAATAAACTCAGCTCGAAATAGCAAATTTGTATAATAAAAGTCTATATAGCAAAGCGACTTTTGTCTCAAGATAGGAGATAGAGTAGATAAACTTTTGAGTGATAGATAAGTTCAAGTCTCCACATACCTTTTAGTCGATGAAGTTCCACCAGTTCCTTGAGTAGTTCTTCGTCTTGTATGATGATCGCCATGGAGTTCTTGAGCTCAACTACACTTTCTATCCTAGTCCGAGACTTAGCTATAGTAGACTAGAAGTCAATACTTATAGTTTTGATCACTAACATTGACAAACATGCTTGAGATAACAACGCATGCGAGTTTGACGGAGCAGTGCTCTAACACATTGATGAATATTGTTGATTGTCGTTGTATTTTTTAGTAAATAGGATTTGAACTCTAAGACTTGTTAAGATTAATTTTAAATGAATAAAATAGAGAGTTACTGGGTCTAGGATTCGGCCAAACTCATATCAAT
Organism: Papaver somniferum; assembly: GCF_003573695.1. Taxonomy (NCBI): domain Eukaryota; kingdom Viridiplantae; phylum Streptophyta; class Magnoliopsida; order Ranunculales; family Papaveraceae; genus Papaver; species Papaver somniferum. Next base: position 153,890,204 of record NC_039360.1, on the reverse strand, counting down.
AGGTTCAATTATTCATTCTCAAATAATTATCGCTCGACAAATAAAACAACATCGACTCTTATTCTTGCCAAGGTAGATTCTCCAAACATTAATTATAAATCATAAGCATGGGACATCAAACATCTAAGCAAGCATGACCCATCTAATAAAATAATAACTAATTTTTTCAAATCATAATTCTGTTTTAATTAAGTGCAAAAGTCAAATAGAAAATAAAACAAATTCACCCAAGTATGAAGTCCGGCTTCCTCCGTCGACCCAGTGTTGGGGTTTAGCTCATCATGTTGTTGGAAACACGCTCGAAATTCATTATTATTGCCCAAAAATGGTTTACAAATGATGACAAGGAAGAAATATAATGAAAACCGGGTTTGTAACAGTTATATGTGTTACAAACCAGAACGACCCACAGTATGTGTCACTGATACTGTAGCAAATAAGTCTGCCTCTGATGTACGACCCTCGGCTGTGAGTCGTTATCACTGTAGAAAAACGACTGTCTTTGCTGGTCCGTTCTTCGTGTTCTTCAGTATTTTTCTGCTGCTACTGCAGATTTATCTGCAGCTTGATTTTTCGACTCTGTGGTGCTCTATTTTATCCCCTAACTCTCCATGTTCCTTCTCTTCGACTCTGCTTATTTATTTATACCCAACAGCACCGAGATATTCCCCAGTGAATGCGAATAATCCCGTAGTAATTATGTTTATCTTCCACGGTCTGTTGTGAGAATAATCTTCCTTCTTTAGCTCCATCACGCGTCTGCATGGTTGCAGATTCACTCCTACACGCTTCTGTTGACCACGAAATCTCGTTCTCAAATAAAAACGGAAATAAAATCTCACCAACTCTGCTCGGGATTAATGGAGTGTATCTTCTCAGCACGTACACCCTGTTTTCTTCTCTCCGATGATGTGGCCAAATTTTACCGGTTCTGATGGGATTACCAGTCCTGTCCGAGCGTAACAGGCCTTATCCAACTGATTGTAGTGTAACAAGCTTTCACAATTCAAACGAGTTCTTTTTGGCGGGAGTTAATGCAGCAGCGAAGCAACATTTGGAGTTGGATTTCTTGGCTGATTTGGATAGATTCAACTGCATATTTCTTTTGGGATGGACTTCTTGGAACACAACAGAGTTGGTACACGGGATTGGACCAAACGAATTGGGCTATATAAGCCGGGAGAAGCAAACAGAGGCATCAGAAGTTTATCGGGTTCTGTTGCTGACTAGGCTTAGTTTTAGTCGGAGTTTGACGTGGAGATGGATTGGGATTCAGTTGATTCATCAAAACAGGATTGGTATGTGTCTAAGATTCGCAAAAATAGCAACAAATCTTCGAATCAATCAAAACAGAGGAGGAGAAGATATTACGGGCTTTGGTGGGTTTATATATGGTAGTTACATGATTCTGTTGGGTTTAATTCGAGATAGAATATTGATCTAGCCTATTTGTAGTGTATACGGCTCATCTAAAAGCGTAAAGAAGATTTAGCAGGGAAAGAAATCCCGAGACTTGAGGTGGAGGAAAAATAAGAATAACCGAAGATTTCTTGAGGTTTAATCGACCTGTGGGCTATAAAAGGAGCAGGGATAGGTCAAGGAAGGGTTACGTACACTTTATGGAAGTTTAGGAGAGAACAGAAAGTTAAAATAACAAGTTGAAGTTTTGTTTCTGCTACTGCAATACCTAGAACACGGAGAACATAAGACGCACAAGCAACTGTCGCAGACAAATATCGTTATTCAACAACAGAACCTATTTATCGTTTATCAACTGTGATTGCCTAAGGTCTTTAGCTACTATTTCTCCTTTGTAACAGAGATTCTGTAACACACTCACGCTGTTGCAAATCGGCTGTGTTATTACTTTTCATCCTTTTAATCATCTTTTGAGCCATAAACAAATACTTTAAGATCATGATTAATACAAGGAGCTAAACCCCATTGCTGAGGCAATAGAGGAAGCTATTTTTCCAACAAGAAGTGGTATATTCTATTTCATCTATTTATTGCAATTATTATTATGATTATTTTCCTTGAGCTATAATTGAATATGCTTTTTACTTGAGTGATTGTGATCTATTTTGATGAAGTATGCTTAGTTTATAGACTTTTGGTGCTTCATACTTGATATTTACAATTATTGCTTTTGAAAATCTACTTGTTGCAATATTTTAGAATCAAATTGAACGAGAAAATTGCATAAATATAAAGATTGGATTAAATCACTTTGAACTTGGAAAATAGTGGAATCTTAGCCTCAGTTGTCTTTTAATATTGATATCAACTTTGTCAGTGTTTGCTATAATTATTAGTGAGTTTTCTATTTTAGTTTTAGAATTTAAGTCTATATTTTATCCTTCGCAAGTCTGAGAATCGAACCGCTTTTACCACTATCTATAAAATACATCAATTTTTGGCGCCGCCGACGCGGATTTTTATTAGGTTTTAGGTTTTAAATTTATTTTTATTTTATTTTTTTGTTCTCTTTTACGCTTTTGGTATTTTTCGATTTTTTCAGATTTGGAGCGAAGCTACAAGAAAAGAAAAAGTGTTATAAAAGGAAAGCATCACCAAAGAAGGAAAGAAAAGAGGAATCCAAAAGGAGTGAAGAAGAAGATTTTGTATATAGTTATTTTATTTTATTTTTAGAAACTGTAAATAGGGTTTTATTTTTATAATTTTTCTTTTCCTTTTTGGACATTTTTATTTTTGGACTTTATTTTGGACTTGGACATTATTATTTTTAAACCCTAAGGAAGGGTTAAGATTAAATATAAACTGTTTGCAGGGAAGGACGACAGTTACGATACTGTCTCGGCCCCCCGGGTTCGTACACTGACATCGGAGTCGGTGGCCTGAGTCGACTTCAACGGTTCGCCCGTCTGGTACGGGAGGTAAAACTCTATCCACCCACGAATCCCCTGTCAGTGGGTTTTAATTTTGTGTGACAACTCACACCCGTGCACAGAAAAATGTCGAACCGGTATTACAATGCCAATACAACGAATATCCGACTGATTATCAAAATGAACATTACTTTAACCGTAGTGTGAATAATGGTTGGGAACATCAAACTTATGGCTCATACCATGGTGAGCGTAATTACTATCCACACATGCACCGATCATACGAGCAAGAGAATACAAAGTATTATAGTTCTAGTTCCTCGTCTTTGGACAATATAATGAAAATGTTGAAAACTAGTCCCTATTATGATCCTTCTGAACCTGTAATTCCTCTGGAAGAGTCTCTCAAACAATTAACTGAGAATACAAACAGGTTTGTGTTAGAAATGAATAAACAAAATGCACCCATGAGTGAACCTTCTATACACGATACCATAAGGAAGTCATGTGAGTCGAGTCACGATACCATAAGGAAGTCATGTGAGTCGATTCAAAAGCTTTTGTTAGAGGCCCAGAACGGTACTGCTCGAAATAATCTTAGTGTTTCCAACAATACCCTTGAAAATGAGCATAGTTATTTGCATAATGATGAGGTTAAAATTAGTAACACTACATGTTTAGATGAGGTTCAACCATTTTCATGTTATTATAATGATGATTATGATGAGGATAGTGTTGATGAAGAATTCGACATTAGTAATCAGGAATTTTTTACTCCAAATGAACTTTATGATGATAGTGTTATTTCTGGTTCAACTCCCGATAATTTTAATGATTATCCACCTATTCAAAAGGACGAGGATTTGAATAGAGATACCATTTCTTTAGATGATGTGGTATTTCCTTTTGATTACGAAGCCGATAATGGTTTAGAGGAACGAGTTTCTTTTGAGAATATTGTTTTAGAGTCTAGCGATTTAGAAACATTAGTCTTAGACAAAGAAAATGAACTCATAGAGATGAGTGAGGATGAACCCGACTTAGAAGAATCAATTGACCATTTTCAGGAATCATATGACCTTGAAATTAGGGAAGTTGTAACTAGTCTTTCTAGAGACACTGAAA